>NW_015166478.1:93301-151729 GCF_001447785.1 Gekko japonicus | reverse complement strand
CACTTCCGGTGATGTCAGGGGGTGTGGCCTTATGACACACTTCCGGTGATGTCAGGGGGTGTGGCCTTATGACACACTTCCGGTGATGTCAGGGGGTGTGGCATATGCTAATGTGTTATCCTAATGAGTTCCCCTAGCTCTTTTTCTATGAAATGACCCCTGCCGTGGACAGCTAAATAATGAAAGGAAGATTAAGGGCTGAGGAAAAAAGGGGAAACCCACTGAGGAGGTTTCCCCACACAGCTTCACTGTTCGCCTTCTGATGGAAGGCATCATACCAAGACTGATTTAGTTCTGCCAAATGAAGCTTGGACTTTAATTCCTCGAAAGCGTTCTGAAGGAAGTTCTACACCACTGATGTTAGGCTGTTCTGGTTTTTGTTTTGTTTTTTAACATACAAAGAGCCAACACACATGGAGGAGTATTCAGTCAGGTCATCTCTCTCTGCATCTGAAGAGAGGCACAACATGGTTCTTACGGATTTATATATTGACCCCAATTAGGTTCAGAACTGAAGGCTAACTTTAAAAAAAGAAAAAGAAAAAAAGGAAGTGTTGATTCCTACCCGTTTTCCAGACAAATTGATGGGATTTTCTGCCTTCCAAATCAGATGTGTGTAATAGTAACAGAGCAAGCACAACCAAGCAGCTTCTTGAGCTCTGCCATGCCCAGTGAGCACAAAGCCAGCTATCCCTTAGAAACATACTTCATGAAATTCAGTCCGGTTCACTATTCCTAAAACAGAAAAAGAGAGTCCATTAAAACCACACTCACCAGATCATCTGAAACATGCAACTCATATCAGTTTTACACAGAAAAGAAGTAGTGAAGGCTTATACCCATCGGTATGATATCATAACAGATTTGTCCTGTTTGCCTAAATCGTGCTTCACACATTTTCCACACAATTAACACTTCCATGTAGAAAGCAGCATGTGCAGGGGTCATTTCCTGCAGGAGCGCACAGGAGCGGAGCTCCGGCAGTAAAGAGCCCAGGGGGCGGGCACATGCAACAAGCCCCACCCCCTGCTCCCAGCAGCACTTAGTCAGAGCAAGAAGCAGCCAGGTAAGCTGCAGAGCCCCTCCCTGGCCCCCCAGCCCAAAACAGTCCAGCGCACCTTTAAGACCAAGTTTTATTCAGGCACAAGCTCTCCCTCCTCTGCGAGGGCAGATCTACACATTCCTCCCCCCCCCAATAGCTAGCAATCCAAAAGAGTCCAGTGGAGCCTGAGCGGTGGGTGTTGCCTTCTAACGCACTTCCGGTGATGTCAGGGGGTGTGGCATATGCAAGTGAGTTATGCTAATGAGCTCCTGCACCTCTTTTCTACGAAATGACCCCTGAGCATGTGTATCACTTGCCACCACCTACCACAAATGCACATCTACCTATTTCACTGGCTGTTCACATGATTAGAAACTGACATTGGCAGTGGAAGCAATTCAACAGCATATATCATACCTAAGAGCTTACATGCTTTTTTGTAGGTATAAGTAACATCTGTGCAGCAAAAAGTACTTAAATCTGCCCATGAAAAGGAACTGAAACTTAAAAATTGGAGATCGATCCTGCAGTCCATCCTCAGAAAGCACTGGCAAACTGAAGACTTCCCAGCTTTCTGAACCTTGCAGCCTCCATTTCCAGCCCATGAAAATTTATTCCCAGGGTTGCAGGGCCCCCCAACATAGTGCCTACGGGCACGATGGAACCCACTGATACCTTGTCTGGCACCCACCAAGTTTTTTCAGATAGCGGGTGGGGCAAGCTCTTGCCCAGCATAGCTTCTGATTGGCCACTGGAGATCTGATTGACTGTGCATGTTAAACATTGCTTCGGGTGGCAGCTGCCAACAGTGTCGGTTTTATTCTTTCTCAGTCTTCCTCCTCAGTGTAATTTTTAAAATTAACCCTCTCCTTCCCTGCATTAGGACTTCCTCTGGGTATGTGGGCTGGCTCTGCTTCCCATGGCAGTCATTCTGTGGTTGTGCCCACCACTGTGCATCAGAATTCCACAGGTGTCCCCAGGCTCAAAAAGACTAGGGGACGGCTGATATAGAATAGCAACCCCGCAAGCCAGGAGGATGAAATGCAGAGAAGCTGAAATCTCTCTGTCCCGCCTCTCGCGTGAGCAGAAATCAATGAGCAGGGTCAACTGCCGGTTGGAGGGGAGAGCCAAGAAGATTGCAGTTCTTTGTGCTTCCTTTGCCAGGTCCTTGTGCTGGCTCCAACCAACGTTCCCTCTAAGCTGTGGAGTTTTGTGAGCAAAAATTCTACTTTGTGAGCTACTGTCATTAAAGTTGTGAGTGAGCGATTTGGCTGCTGCAAACTTAGTTTGCTCTGGACCCATCCTTCCTGAGCTGAGACAAAAAAATGTGTGAGCCAGAGGCTAAAAAACGGTGAGCTAGCTCACACTAACTCAGCTTAGAGGGAACACTGGCTCCAACCCCACTGACTGGACCATCCGCTTCCATTTAGGAGGCTCCTGCTCACATGAAACATCTGAGGAATGTCAAAATTCAATCAAAGGGAGTTTGTTATGAACGGGTCTATACATTCTTATTTGGGAATTCAGCAAAGATCAATGAAGCTGCTCAACCAAACAGTCCTGTGGGTATCATCTACTTGTCACTGGAAGCCCTGTAAGAATCCTGAGGCTGGTAAAGTTACTGTCTGCGCAATGGGCAACACTGACAAGAGCTGCCACCAAATTTTATCTGCAATGTTGAGGTGACACTGATAACTTAGGATAAATGAGGAAAGAAAAAGAGATCCAATAAGACTGGGGCAAACTTTCCAAATCCTTTCCAAATCAACCATGCTAAGTTAAACACTTGGATTCAACATCACCATTGAAAAAGTTGCAACACTGGGGTATACTGACATCCAAGCTTTGGTAGCAGAATACACTGGCAGCAACTTTCAACTCATGTCATAAAGTAGAAGAGGAAAGGTTAATACTCCAAATGAATGAAGTATCTCACGCAAATAAATGAAGAGAGGCCAGCAGAAAACTGGCTTCCTTACCAAGTACAAATTTACAAATGCCAAATAACCTGATGTTTTTATTGCATGCCTTTATGCACTAATCTCAATTTTTAACATTTTACATTTGTTACTGGTCATTTCTCACATGATTTGTTTTGTGACTCATATCTCAGAATAGGACAGATATAAGGGATAAGTTTATTTCCGCAAAGGTTAGTCACATCATTTTTGCAATTTTTTTTTAGAGTTATCAGTTATTAAAAGTTTAGTGCCAAGCTATTACATTTCCAACTGTATAAAAATGAGCCATTATTACTATACATAATACATAGTCTGTGGTTCTTGATAACGTAAAGATAAATCTGAAAATACAGTCCATAGTAGATACACAATAAAAACCAATTTTTTTTAAAAAAAATGTGGTTTTATTTAATTTACTCTGAAATGGTTTATATCATGATAAACTCATGCAATTGTATTTAGCAGATACGGACTATCTAAAATAGAAACATAATGCCACTTTTTTATCTAACTTCATTCATTTGTATAGTTCAGCTGCATAACAGTCTTTTAGAAAACACAGAGTAGGCCTTGTTGGGGAAGGCAGAGCATGGAAATTAGCCTATTAAGAGGGCTCACTAACTTCTCAGTCTGAATGTGACATTTTAATCCACTCAGACTAATTCAGGGGGCACTGTAGGATTGCCAAGTCCCCCTGGGGGGTGGGAAAAACCCCGCCCCAGAGGCCCGTTCCCCGACGCCGGGGAATCGGGCCCCGGGGGGAACCCCGCCCCAGCTTGCGCGTCACAGGGAAGTGACGTTATGATGCCGGGCACGCTGGGGGCGGGGCCACAGCCATACAAAGGAAAACTCTATGGTTTTCCCTTGTATGGTCGTGGCCCCGCCCCCAGCGTGCCCGGCCCCATAATGTCACTTCCCTGTGACGTGCATGTGGCGCACACGCCAGGATTCACCTGGGAGTCCCCCGCCGACAAGGTAAGTCCCATTTGGCAACCCTAGGGCACTGAATGTGCTGGAGGAGGGGAAATTATCATCTGAATTATATTACTTTTGTCTTTCACGATACTAAGGGCCAAAATGCACGATACAAAATCCACGCCATGACACAGTTCCAAGCTCAACTCACTATTATACATTCTAGAGGAGATTCACCTTTCAAAGGCTATTTCTCCATTTCACTGCAAATGGGATGCAGGGAAGGAAGGGGCTTCGGGCTTCCCTCCTGCGGCATTTTTACTACTGGAGATGGCGCTGAGGAGCCTGTTTGATCTTCCATCTGGCTTCACAAGCCCTGGGATGGACATGTATTGCCACAGGAAGAAGCAAACAGAGCCCCCTGGCGCTGTTTCTGGTGGCAAAAGTGCCGTAAGTGGGAAACCTGAAGCCCCTCCTTCCCCTACGCCTCATCTGCAGACAGAGAAAAAAGAGAGGGCATAGTTATGCTATAACATATTACCATGAGTCAGGTTGGGAACTCATCTCCTGACATGGACTTTGACACTCAGAGAACCTTATATTGGGACTCCAGCTGTTCCCAGTTCCAGTAACGTCCACACCTGCTTAGTTCCAGCGACATCAAATGCTCCCATGCCATTCATCGCAACCTTACAGGGCTGTCTTCACTATGGCTGTGAACACATGAGAAGTTTGGCCCAACATAGCCACTCCTCCCCTCTGGATCAAATGGGCGCAGTCAGGCAGCCACATCTGTCAGGCATTCCCCAGCCATAATTATCCTGGCATAGAATGACTTGGAGCCGGGTTAAAAAGGCACCACATCACACATGGTGTTTTCAGTTCCCCACACAGTCATTGTGCATGGCAAGATGTCTGAACGCAGGGGAGCACACGCAGAACGGATTTTGCAGTCTGAACCTGCAGATCCGTTCTGCCGCTAGGAAGGTTTTTTAAAAAAAAATTGGCCTATATACGCATGTGCACGCATGTGCACCTATGCACACGCACGGGCGTGCATGCATGCACATGCATTTTGAAAAATGTTGGGCAGTGCGCTCCGTAGCTGAGGTGCTGCAATAATGTGGATGCTTGACGGGGTGTGCTGTGTGGCTGGTATGCCCCACAACAGTTTAAACCAGTTCAATTAGAGGCGGCACCATATCGCGCCAAGCCGCCAGTGTAACCACAGCCTATAAGCCCATCTCATGATCATGTTACACAGCATGGGCATGAGTTAGCAACAAAACTGGAAGGAATAAAACTGGGTGGAGCCTACTGTGCATTGCAAGTCCCAGCTATGCTATGTAATTATATGATGCCAGTACTGTTGGACTGCAACACTGTAGCCTGGCCCTACAAAAACTCTTGGAAAAACCACTCTCCCCTCCCCGAAAGATGGCACATTTTTTAAACATTAGGAAAATGTGCGCAAGTTGTTTGAACACTGCATGCTCACCCCCCCCCAAAAAAAAGTCTTGGTAGCACAAAACTAATCTTTATATTGAGCTACTCCCAACAAAAAAAGTAAGAGAAACTATCTGCAAAATCCTCCCCCCCCACACACTGGGGAGAGTGCAGACTTACTTAAACTCCTACAGTGTGCCTTCACTTCTCTTTCTGACCCAACCAAAGGTCAGAAAAATCTTTTCACTATCTCAGAAGGATTTACACGGTTTGGCTGTCAGCTACCAAGACACCTTATTATAAGCACTGTATACAAGGGACAGGAGAATTCCAATATGACCCGGGAAGCCACTTAGATAACATGATCAGACTAAGCTGTAGGTAAGCAGAAAGAAAATCCTAGGCACAGAATAAAACCAAAAAAATTAAATTATGAAGGCAATGACTAACATTTTTGGCACTGCAGTCTGGCTAGCTAGAGTCTGAAAGTGGTGCCGGAGGCCTATTGTTTGACCCCTTGCAATTTCTTTGCTATGGTATTCACCATGGGTGATTTCCCACAAGCGCTGCTCCGCGCTCACTCTTATCTTTGGCCCAATGGTACGTGTCAATTTTACACAAGCTGCTGCGCGACCGCATTTTGCCCCGCAGCTTCGTGCGGTTTTCCCCACGTCTACTCAATCCTGTTTTTTTGAAGATTGAGTAGACGCGGGGGAAATCGCACGAAGCTGCGGGGCAAAATGCGGCCGCGCAGCAGCTTGTGTGAAATTGACACCTATCATTGGGGCAAAAGGGAGGAGCGAGCACGGAGCAGCGCTTGTGGGAAATCACCCCATATTCCACAGTGTTTTCCTGACCACGCAATCCATCTACATGACGTCCATGGGAGAAGGGACTGCAAGTGACGTGTCATCAATCTGCAGCCGACATACAACTCTATTTGTCTGTCCCTTTCAGTAAATTCAGGTGAGGCAGGCAATGTTTTGAAGTTAAGTCGAGCTTTCAAGAGCCAACGCTTCCTTCGTCAGCTACACATCCCACAAAGGGAGCTAATACTTTCAAAAGCTTACATTCCAAAAACCTTGTTGGCCTCTAAGGTGCTACTGGACTCCAATCTAGCAGTAAATTTTAGTTGCTCAGGAAAGGTTGCACAACCACCCAGGCTGGCTGCCACCTCGGGCATGGAAACAGAAGACAAATACTGAAGCGAGGTGGCGGGGAGAAATAAATTAGGCCACTTCGAA
The DNA here is from genome assembly GCF_001447785.1 of Gekko japonicus. Classification (NCBI taxonomy): domain Eukaryota; kingdom Metazoa; phylum Chordata; class Lepidosauria; order Squamata; family Gekkonidae; genus Gekko; species Gekko japonicus. The sequence goes on along the minus strand of NW_015166478.1, from coordinate 145,121 downwards.
GAAGATCCCCATCTTCCACACGACAGGCTAGCTGCTTTGGCTTCCCTTATTTGCATCCGAGTAAAATAGCAAGATCGGAATCAGACACCGGGTTTTCGTAACACAATCTAACATACCGACAGCTCTGTGCAGATATGATTTTTTTTAAAAAGAGACCCTGCACAGACACCATATGCCAATCCTACAGCGCTATGAATAAATTGCATTATGAAGGCCACCAACATTCTCATCAAAATTAGTTACTGCATATCTCAGTCTCCAAACGTGTTGGCAAGGTTGGCGTGGGGGGGGGGAAACCGTGTGTGTATTCAGTCAGCAGTCAGGAAGGCTTTTTAAATAAAATAAAAATAAAAACTTATTCACGAGAGATTTAAATGCATTCAGTTTGTATACCCTGCCATTTCAAACACAGATTATTTTCCTTCTTATGTGTGTTGGCTATTGGTTCCCTTGCTTTTTCAGAGGAAAACCACGAGGAAAAGGTGACACTGGGCGATATCGTGGACCTTTTAAAGCAAAATGAAAATCATTATGTTCACCTTCGCATTTAACTGCAATGTACCAACCATTTCAGCCTATCCTGATCTACACTTCATTTTCAGATGAACCCGGTAACTGTGACTTTATTGCTGGTGCAGAGGTAAGATCCTGATCACCAGACAGGGATTAGAAGGCGCACCATCAATTCTATAAATGCCCTTACAGATCTCATTTGTAACAAGAGTGTGTTTTAAAACATATTAATTTTACCTCAGAGCAGCCTTGCCTATGGCACTGGTGAGGACGAGTGAGTGATGAGTGCTTTTCCTGCTTAATTCAATTTGCCCATATTCCTCTCTTGCCACATGCACACTTTGCTCAGGAAGAACAATGGCCTCATCGCCAACCTTAGCAAGTAGTGTGTGACCTGCATTTCAGCTTCTAGGAACATCCAACTGACCCTCAATGATCTATTGACTATTAACACTGACAAAAGGAAAGACACACATTAATCGCGTGTATTCCTGTAACGGATCACAGTTAGGTGTATTAATATGGCAGTGGGCTTTGAAAATGTTCTCCATAGTGTAATGTCCAATTCTTGAAAATCTGCCAAGCAGTTTTAGAGCGCAATCCTAAGCAGCTACACTTAGAAGGGCAGAACTCTGCTTAGGATTTCACTGTTAGTTTCCACTTCATTATTCCTAAATGCGCGGACTCTAATCTGGGAGAACCGGGTTTGATTCCCCACTCCTCCACTTGCAGCTAGCTGGATGGCCTTGGGCAAGCCGTAGCTCTGATAAGAGCTGTTCTTGAAAAAGAGCAGTTTCTGTCAAGAGCTCTCTCAGCCCCGCCTACCTCACAGGGAGTCTGTTGTGGGGAGGGGAAGGGAAAGGAGTTTGTAAGCAGCTCTGAGACACCTTTGGGTAGTGAAGGGCGGGGTATAAATCCAATCTCTTCTTTTTCTTCTTGTTCATCATCAGCCCATACCACCAGTTTATCACTACAGCAGAGCCACAAAGTAGTATGAAAGCTTACTGTGCACAGAGCAATGAAGGCATTATTACACTTGCACCATATATACACATCTTTAATGCTACTGATATAATTAGGAAGCAAAAGAAAATATTGAAAACCACAGATTTCCTGCTTGACTACCACAAACTTTGATTTCGGCATTCGACCTGTAAATTTAATGAAGGAAGCTTTTGCATTTAGAAGTTTAATTATATACTCAGTCAAGTGGATTATAATGAAAGATATCTCTAGCAAGGGAGTCCAAACGGATGCATTATGAATACATTAAGGAAAACACCAGAGAATGAACTTTCTATCAGCAAAAAAGATTTTAATTAAGAGAATCGCAGAATGGAATTCTTCTATGAAGTGATGTCACTCTTACATTCCGTTCATCATTAAGTACTTCCAACACATGCTATGGAACTATTCCTGAGCCTGGATCATAATTTTAAAAATATTAAATTGGTTTTACAGATCTCTTGGTGGTCTAGATGAACAGATCAGACGTGCAAGTGAAGCCAAGTTTGTTTCACTGCTGTGCAAATATATAACACTACGCACCTGACCAGATGCATGAACTACTTACTTAATAAAGTTGTAATCAGAAGATTCCTGTGGATTCCCTTACTCTACACAAAAACTGACAGAATATGTAATTGAAAGTAGGAAATATCAAGAGAAGATGAGCAAAGTTCATAAATAAAGATCTCCTAAATGGCTCATCTTCAGGGTAGAGAAAAATCAATGATTTTTTTTAAAATTTCAGATTATTTTTAATTTAAACCTGTTTGTTTAAAACATCAATTACACCAGGTACTCCTTTTAATAATAGCCTGGTATAAAGAAAATCTGATTTTAATAACTAATGTGTTTAAAAAGTCTACCCTTCAGTGCAACGATCCTCAGTTGAAGGACAGGACCCTTGGGATGGCTGAGAGCCCCTACTGAGCAACCTTTCATTTATTTATTGTCTGAAAGACATGTTGCTAACCCCCTTCCCACAAGCTTATAGTGCAAGAGCACCATGTATCCTACCTTACTGCACACATGCTGAGAGAAGCAGCAAGGCAGGAAAATTCAGTGGCGGAGAGGATCCCTTTTACCCATAAGCTGATCTAGAGACTCCCACTCATTCTCTTCCTGTTACATGACTGTGATGTCACTGATGTCATGTGCTTGCAATTCAGGGTCTCCCTGATGCCACATAGGAGTTAAAAGCAGGTCCAAGGTCTGGAATGGCTGAAGACCACTGCTTGAGACAGCTGGTGTCACGTAATATCTGAAGTACAAATGGAGAATCCCCAATTTGATTCTTGAGTGTTACATAAGCCCACCTAGTGAGTGTATGGTAGCCACTGTCTCCCAGCCTCAGCTCCCCATCCACAACACAGGCATAAAAATACCTAACCTATCGGTCTGTTTTAATTCCAATTACATTATTATCTGTGTGAAGCACTTGGTACATTTGAAAATGTTTTCCAAGTGACTGACCCTTAAATCCAGATTAACACCATTTATCAAGTGGACATAGTTAAAGGCTACCTTCCTATTTGAAAAGAAAACCAGGGAGAGGAGATAATATACGTAACTTCCAAACTTAAAAGCCTTATACCTTCAAAGCCTTATACGACCTGGGACCAACATATCTAAGGGACCGCCTCTTCCCATATACACCTCGAAGAGTGTTACGTTTGAAAGATCAACATCTCCTGGTGTTCCCTGGCCCGAAGGATGCCTGTCTTGCCTCAACCAGGGACAGGGCTTTCTCTGTCCTGGCCCCAGCCTGGTAGAACATGCTCCCTATTGAGACCAGGGCTAATTCCGCAGGGCCTGCAAGACGGAGCTGTTCCGCCAGGCCTTTGGTCGAGGCGAGGCGGCGGCCGGCCATTTGTGGCCTCCCTGAGGTTGTTGCCACCCATCTATCACCTGTCTACTGACCCCCCACCCCCCACCGACAACTGGCCTTTAACTCATTGTACCATCGGGCCAGAACTTTATAGCCATCTAATGTTGTTCCAAGCTGTACCCATTGTTTAAATTGTTACAATGTTTTATTGTGTTTTAACGTTTAAAACTGAAATTGTATTTATTGTAATGATGGTACCCGCCCTGAGCCCGCCCGCGGGATGGGCGGGATAGAAATGCAAATAATAAAATTAAAATAAATTATAAATGAGATATTAATTTAGACCTTTTTGTTTTGTTTGGCATTCCCTCACAAGGTCTTCTTCGCCTTCCTCCCAGTTCTTGTGTTTTACGTGTTTTTGTTTGTGTATTATGTTTTAGTTAATTATGTGTGTGTTTTTATATATATATATTGCTTTTTAATGTTTGAAATGTGCTACTGTTAGCCACCTGGGGACCCTGAATTGGGTGCAATGGTATTCAGAAATGTTTTAACCAAATCAAATCAGTTAAGTATTGTATTGCATTTGTTACTGTGGTCTTCCTACTAGTCTCAAGGGCTACCAAATCTTTAGACACCAGGATCCATCAGATGCCATCCTGTATATAACCATTAAATGGAGGAGTAATGAAGCATGTATGAGACCCTGAGATCCTTGGAGTGGGATAAAAATGTGATAGATAATAATCTGCAGAGTCCATAAATGGGATTTAATACCCCTACTTTCTGTCCTCCAAATTATATGAGCCAGGGGTAGGAAACGTTTGGTCCCAAGGTCAAATGAAACGTGTGTCTGTGAAGATTTGTGGTGTGCTAGAAAACCAAGGAGAGGGATGCAGGTTGTGCCGGCCGCAAGGATGGGTTCACTTAAGAGAAGGTGCAGAAGCAGCTTTAACCATTCGGCGAGATAGTAGCACCAGACAAGCAGATGGCATCCTCCCACACCCACATCATAGTGTGAGCCCACTGAGTTACAATGCTACATGACTGCACGGGACAGCACCGGCCATTTCAGTAGGGTTGCAGGCACGCATTGAGTGTGGGGGTTCAGAAGGAGCCCCAGTTAATGATGACATCATCACCCTACATCTAAGAAATGTCCTGCTGCCATGCAGCAGAGCTTAGCCACACCACTGCCGGGGGGGGGGCAAGTGACCTGCCATGAATGATTTGTTCCCCAGTGCTAATGGGATATCAGATAGGAGCTGATAACAAGACTAAAGATAGCCATTGTGCTGTAAGGTTTATTTACAAACATAAGAACATAAGAGATGCCAATGTTGGATCAGGCCAAAGGCCCATCCAGTCCAACACTCTGTATCACACAGTGGCCAGAAATACCAGTGCCATCAGGAGGTCCACCAGTGGGGCCAGGACATTAGAAGCCCTCCCACTGTTGTTGACCCCCCCCCCAAGCACCAAGATGACAGAGCATCACTTGCCCCAGAGTCCCTATCTATACCTTGTGGCTAATAGCCACTGATGGACGTCTGCTCCATATGCTTATCTAATTCCCTTTTGAAGCCGCCCATGCTTGCAGCCCCCACCACTTCCTGTGGCAGTGAATTCCAAGTGTTAATCACTCTTTGGGTGAAGAAGTACTTCCTTTTATCCGTTCTAACCCGACCGCTCAACAATTTCATGCAGTGCCCACAAGTTCTTGTATTGTGAGAAAGGGAGAAAAGTACCTCTTTCTCTACCTGCTCTTTCCCATGAATAATCTTATAAACCTCAATCATGTCACCCCTCAGTCGTCGTTTCTCCAAGCTAAAGAGCCCTAAGCGCCTTAACCTTTCCTCATAGGGAAAGTGTTCCAACCCTTTACTCACCTTTAAACTGTATCTACCAAATTTCTTAAATGCAACCCCACGATCATTTCTTTTGCACCCATTTGTCCTCTCTCTTTGTTGATGATGTTCTTTAAGTTCAACATCATTTAGCTGCACAGTAAAAGCTATAGGCCCGGGCCGGCACAACGCTGACCTCTTTCTTACATAGACCTTTGGCACTATTCTTGGCACATGAAGGATGCTGCAGATTCTCCAAAGAAAACTTTTTCAGAAACCATACCCTAGCAAGGGCAATTATCTCTTCAGTTTGTAGGAGACCAGAGTTCATGTTATATCATCACTGGTCCTATCATTTTTGACCTTCCCTGCTGTCATCCCCATTATAGTTCAATTAACAGAGGAGCCCTGCAGTGGCTTGATGAGCATCTGCTGGCAATACCTGGCAATAATTCAATCAGAACACGCCATAGGAAGAAATAATGAGAAGTCAACTCAGTTGTTCCCTCTTTCCCCTTGAGAATGCAGAGCAGCTTGGCTTATGGGAAAGAGCATGACCTACAGAAGATTATCAGCTCATTTCACATTTCAGATTTTAAACATGTTATGACTACCTGAAAACAAGAAAATGTTCTTGTTTATTCTATATGGATATGAAGTCAAGATGTTTTCATGAAGTCTGTTTTAAAAAATTCCCCTGATGCAAGCATTGTTGGTATATGGCTTTTTTAAAAAAAAGGAAAAATGGAATTTTGTAAGTATTTTATGACCCCGGTTGTACCAACTGAATGACTGGCTGCAGAACCTTCTACAACAGATGGAAAGAACAATACAAGAAAGTCACCTATAAAACTCAATCCCATCAGCTGCCCAGCAGTGTAAAGGCAAGCTATAAACCCTCTCGACATGAGTGAAATCGGAGCATATGACATTCTACTGGTGACTGATCCTGACCTCAACAGTGATGCGTCCCCTCTCTGATATAGTACAGTAATACTACACAACATGTTTCATGCGGGGAGCAGGAAAGGTTTTGCCTAGCATGGGAAGCTGATTGTGCATTTCTTGCTTAGGGGCAGAACACCCATGTTACTATCGTAATATTTTGAACACCACATGTATGTGAATCTTTAACAGACAACAACACTAGAAGGGGCCCCATGGATGGACCAGAAAAGCAATTAGGGGTTCCATAATATGTTTATATATACAGCGGGTGATAGCCAACTAGTGAAGCTCTACATGGTGATAACTTTTCCCCTATAACTACATTTGGATGAGTAGAACAATCTCAGTGTGCCTCTGTGAGGCAGACAGAATGAAAGTTGAACAAAGTTTCAGTCCAAGGGCCTCTTTCAGACCAACAAAGTTTTATTCAAAGTATGAGCTTTTGTGTGCACACATACAAAATTTGATTGTTGATTGTGTGACCTGTGGCTAATTCTGGCACAACACAGCATGGCAAAATATATCCTATAGTAAGTAATACTGAAAGCACCGTTCTCAGGGGCAGATTTAACCTGACTGGAGTCACGGTCTCCTCATTACGTACCCTGATAATTTTTGATAGATTAGTGATTACATTGACATCATTTAATGATACAGTAAAATCATGTAAAATAATAAGTTGCAATGAAAGCTCAGATACTATTAACGTCACTGGGATCAGGATTGCATTCTTTATTTTAATTTGATAGAAATGATTGGAAATTATTTTGTAATGCAATTTCCTAATTGCATTTTAATATTTATAAGGAACGCTCATCTTCATTCTAAAGGCCAGCTGGATTTTTTCCACTTCTGATTTAATTTGGCCTGTCATCACAAAAAGGTAGTTTGTTTCCAACTCTAGCTTGAAATTTAGACATCAATAAATGCATCTGATATGCAATACTAAAATATTGTAGGTTCAACTCCAGCTGACTTTTTGCAGTAAACTGTCCCTGCTTCCTGGTTTATAATTCTGGCATTGCACACAAAAGGGAAAAGGGAGCATGTAAAACAAAATACTTGTGGCTTGTTATGATCACATATAATCTGGGGTCTATGGTGTCTGAACAGAGTGTGTTTTTCACAGGTAAACTGGGCTTTCAGTTCTTTGTAGAATCTGACTGTCTGCAATTATTCTGGTGGTTGTCAAAACTGTTGGGAACATTCCACTTACAGTCCAGTCTAGCAATAACAGAGAATTCACTGTCATTGTGACTGCGTAAAACGCATTACAAAATAAAAACAGTATTAATTTTTAAATACATTCTTCTGGAAAACACGTCTATAGCCAGTGCACAAAGAACCAGTCATCTTGTTAAGCACATTCTTGTTCAATACATAGAAATAGTAAGGAATCATAACTTATTGAGCAACTTAGAGCTATATTTACTACATTATTTTTCTTCAAAACATGAACCTCCAAGAACATCTTAAAGTGGATGGCAATTGCTCTGGGTTGAAGAGATAGATTGATTCTTAAGAAATGGCAAATCTCTTGTGCCCTACTTTTAAAAGATGAGGATGTTGCCATGCCAGAAATTGCTTCATGCGAACACCTTATTTGTAAGATTAATGTCTGAACCGAGGATTTTCTCTTACATACAGAGAAGCAGACATGCACAAGATAGATCACTGGAGAGGTTTTGTGTTAACCACAGCTTGCTTGCAGTTCTTCACACTTTACCCTTAACAGGAATCTTGCATTCTACTTTGTTCTCAAGGACTTGGATTTTCACAAAAAATACTAGGTCAAGCAAGAAAAAATCTTATTAATTTTTTTTTAGAAAGGGATTCATGGGTTTTTTTAAAAACTTTGCAGCTTTCCTTTCAATGTCTGGGATCTTTGACAGCTATTGACTCAACCTTATCTCATACTTTTGCAGACACTAGAAAGTAGGCTAGCACCATTTCTTGATGCATAAAACCAAGTAAACATACTAAGTAGTTTTACCCTCACCTACATCAGAATACGAACACAAATACCCCCTAGTTAATATTTTTCAGCTGCTTTGGACAACTTTAGTTCATCCTTTTAGATTGTGCCCATTTTCAACTGCATATGTGTCCCCTTTACAGATAATCGCAAATATGTGGTTATAAAATTTAATAATATTCAATGAAAAGGCATAAGATTTATGAGAAGAAAAGCACAAGGTTGTTCAAAAGACATTTACGTCTGACACCTGGCAACACAAGGGCCAAATCTTGGTGCACACACAGATTTCTTTAAAAAACAGAAGGCACCCTCTAGCTAAGCTCTGGCCAGCCCTTTCTCCTCCTCAGGTGATGTAAGGCACCTTCATAGACAGTATCTCCTCCATGGGCCTGTTGTTTTTTTGAAGAAACATAATCATAAAACCCATTTTCTTGCGATAAAGCCCCATCAATTCAAATCAAATGGAATTTACTTCTATGAAAGCATCCTTATGAACACAATGTTAGGACACATCCATGTAACAATAAGCACCACATTTTCATCCGAACAGTAATACACCCCAACACTGCACATATAAAAACAGAGACTTGATTATAAAATTCCTATTCTTGTACAAAGGATCACTGCTTAAACCATCACCACCCCTTACACATCGCTGAATGACCTAACCTACTTGCACTATGCTTAACTTACTCTGAAATAGGATGGCCTACATTGTTTTAAAAGCCAAGAAAGTTTTTGTTCCTTAGGTTAAAGACCAACTAGTACATCTTAATTGTCTTGCAATTTGTTATCAACAGTTCAAAATGAGCTTCATCAGCATGTGGCACCTTAATGTTCGAGCATGTGCATTAAAGATATGTATTCACTCTCCTACTCAGAGATATAACTTCTAGAGACCCTAGACAGAGAGCTGAATGAAAATTAACAGTCTCAGACAAAGCCTGCGGAGGATTGGTTAAAGAGGGCAGACCTGCAATCAAACTCCATTAATGGATGATCCTCAGTGAGTCATTCACTCACAGCCTAACCAAGTATGCCTCCCTGAATTCTTGGAGAAAGTGTATGATAAAAATGTTTGTGTGTGTGTATCTGTATATAGACACAGGCACACTTGAAATAGCATCAGTTTTATGTTTTGTGCCTATTTACCATAAAATACAGGCAAAGTGGAAACTATATTTTAGCAGATTAAAATTCCATTTTTTGCATTTCTCCTTGAACCATTTGTGGCAAAAACCAGCTCCTGCCAACCTAGCAGTTTGAAAGCAAGAAATTGCAAGTAGGTAAATAGGTAACGCTTTGGTGGGAAGTAACAACATTCCGTGCACCTCGACGTTTAGTCATGCTGGCCACAGGACCACGGAGAAGTCTTCAGACAGCACTGGCTCTTCAGCTTGGAAACTGAGATGAGCACCGCCCCCTAGAGTTGGATTTGACTGGCTTTCGAGCAAGGGAAACCTTTAAAGCATGAGGTAACTTGCTTTGGCTATTGGTGAGCCAGCATGATGTAATGGATAGACTGTCAGACAGCAAGGAAGGTTCAGTAAAAGAAGTAGGTGACTCAAGTTGTTCTATGCTGTCGAGTATTTTATGATAACAATTAAATTTAGGAAAATCTGAACTCATGGGAATGAGTTAGCAAGATTCCTGTTCCAGAGCTCTATGCTTTCTGCAGCTTTTAAAAACTGTAACTTAAAAAACAGACCACATTCACTCACAATCCGATTAGCACTCATGTATGCGCTGCTCACTCTATCAGGGTACACAAAATCAATATGGCAGAGGAAGGAGATAATGTTTAGATTCACGTTTAGGAGATGGTTACTACAAAATAAAAGTAGCACTTTCTATTTCATTAGAGATTTTTAACAGTTTATGAGTTGAATGGATTTTTATTGTGTTTTCTCCCTCAAGCTTTGGAAAAGATGTACTATGAACAGGTGAACATTCACACACATAGAGGTCATTTCGGGGGGGGAACGCGGGGGAACACAGTTCCCCCAGGTGAGGTACGGGGGGAAAGGCACATGATAAAGCCCCGCCCCCTGCTTCTGGCCGCCCCGCTTCTGGCCCACATTCAGCCAGGAGGAGGCAGGAGGAGAGGGAGGGTAAGTTGCTTCCTCCCTGCCTCTCCCCACCCCTGCCTGCCTGGGGCCAGGGAGGGCCTTTGCGGGGCTTCCTTGCACTCCCGCCGGCCTTGCAGGTCCACCGCCGGGCCCATCATGGGGCTCGGCAGTGGAGCTGCAAGGCCGCTGGCGGCGGCCGGGACCGTTGGGGGTGGGGTGTGTGGCCTTATGACACACTTCCGTTGATGTCAGGGGGTGTGGCCTTATGACACACTTCCAGTGATGTCAGGGGGTGTGGCATATGCTAATGAGTTATGCTAATGAGTTCCCCTAGCTCTTTTTCTACGAAACGACCCCTGCACACACAAAAGGGCATCCTTCATGCAATGACTTCTGTAATAGTTGGATATAGAACTGCATGAACAGTACAGCTTCGTTATAGTTTCATAAAACTTCTAACTCACTGGCTCTGATCCATCAACTCACTTTGTTAACAACTGAACATGTGACGCCCCTTATATCCCAATCAGTCCACTTTACCTGTCAGGGTAACTACATTAACAATTTTGTGAACCATTTTATGACATTTTAAAAATAAAAACAATAGCTGCAGGGGCGGTGAGTTTTGATTTCGTCAAATGGTTAAACCATGCTAGTTTCTCTCTCTCTCTTTTTTTAACAGAATACTATTTGCCTTGTGGGGATAAAATCACAGATACCCTTCCCTCCAACCTCATGATGACTATTTACATTTAAAAAACCCATGCAGGATCCATTCAGATTCATGACATCATCTTTAATTTGGCCTTTAGGCAGTAGTGTTTGTGTTGCCTCCAGAGCCCGGGGGAGGAGGGGTGGAGGAGATCAGCGAGTCTACGTAAGCCTCGCCGCTGGAGCTGGGGGGAAGGAGTACAGTGGGGCCTGGCGGCTGGGCCACTCGGGCCTCACCACTGGAGCCGGGGGGGTGGATATCAGCAAGGCCTCTCAGGCCTCGCTGCTGGAGCACTGGGGGGGGGGAAGCTTACCTGTGGCTTACCGAGTATCGCGGCCCCCGTCTCTTGTGCTTATCTAATTCCCTCTTGAAGCTGTCCATGCTTGTAGCTGCCACCACCTCCTGTGGCAGTGAATTCCATGTGTTAATCACTCTTTGGGTGAAGAAGTACTTCCTTTTATCTGTTCTGACTGCTCAGCAATTTCATTGAGTGCTCACAAGTTCTTGTATTGGGAGAAAAGTACTTCTTTCTCAACCTGCTCTGTACCATACATAATCTTATAAACCTCAGTCATGCCACCCCTCAGCCATCATTTCTCCAAGCTAAAGAGCCCCAAGTGCTTTCTTCATAGGGAAAGTGTTCCAACCCTTTTATCATTCTAGATGCCCTTTTCTGCACTTTTTCCAATGCTATAATATCCTTTTTGAGGTGTGGCGACCACAACTGTATACAGTACTCCAAATAAGATCACACCATCGATTTATACAGGGGCATTATGATACTGGCTGATTTGTTTTCAATTCCCTTCCTAATAATCCCCAGCATAGCGTTGGCCTTTTTTATTGCAGTCACACACTGTCTTGACATTTTCATTGAGTTATCTACGACGACCAAGATCGCTCTCTCTTGGTCAGTCTCTGCCAGTCCATCAACATGTATTTATAGTTAGGATTTTTGGCTCCAATGTGCATCACTTTGCACTTGGCCACATTGAACCCCATTTGCCACGTTGACACCCACTCGCCCATCCTCGACGGATTCCTTTGGAATGCCTCACAATTTTCCCTGGTTCTCACCACCCTGAACAACTTTGTGTCATCTGCACATTTAGCCACTTCACTGCTAACTCCCAACTCCAAATCATTAATGAAAAAGTTAAAAAGCATCGGACCGAGTACTGATCCCTATGGTACCCCACTGCTTACCACCCTCCACTGAGAAAATTTCCCATTTATACTCACTCTCTGTTTCCTATTAATTAGCCAGTTTTTTATCCACAAGAGGACTTGTCCTTTTATCTCGTGACTATTGAGCGTACTTAAGAGCCTTTGATGAGTAACTATCAAAAGCTTTATGGAAGTCAAGGTAAACAACATCTATTGGGTCCCCCTTGTCCACATGTTCTTTCACCCCCTCAAAGAATACTAACAGGTTAGTGAGACAAGATCTTCCCTTACAGAACCCATGCTGAGTCTGCCTCAATAGGTTTTGTTCATCAATGTGCCTACTCATTCTTTCATTAATAACAGTTTCTACCAACTTACCTGGTATCAATGTCAGACTGACTGGCCTGTAATTTCCCAGATCTCCTCTGGAACCCTTTTTAAAGATGGGAGTGACATTAGCTACCTTCCAGTCCTCAGGAATGGAGGCAGATTTTAAGGAAAGATTACATATTTTTGTCAGGAGATCCACAAGTTCACATTTGAGTTCTTTCAGAACTCTCGGTATGCCATCTGGGCCTGGTGATTTATCAGTTTTTAAGTTGTCTATCAGTCGTAGGACCTCCTCTCTCGTCACCTCAATCTGACTCAGGTCTTTCAACACCCCTCCCGAAATCAGCGGTTCTGGAGTGGGCAAGCACTTCTCATCTTCCACAGTGAAGACAGAGGCAAAAAATGCATTCAGCTTCTCAGCCATTTCCCTATCATCCCTCAGTACTCCTGTTACCCCTTGGTCATCCAAGGCCCCACTGCCTCCCTGGCTGGTTTCCTGCTTCTAATGTATTTGAAGAAAGTTTTATGGTTGGTCATTAGGTTTGTTGCTATATGCTCCTCATATTCCCTTTTTGCCTGCCTGATCACAGACTTGCATTTTATTTGCCACGGCCTGTGTTCCCTTTTATCAACCTCACTGAGACTAGCTTTCCACCGCTTAAAGGAATCCTTCTTACCTTTTACAGCCTCCATTACTTTGTTTGTTAACCATGCAGGCTTTTTTCTATATCTATTTGTGGCTTTCCTAACCTGCAGTATATATATTTTTCTGAGCTTCTAGGATTGTAGTTTTAAATAGTCTCCAAGCTTCCTCAATCGTTTTAACCCTTTCTACTTTTCCTTTCAGTTTCTTCCTCACATGTCCCCTCATATCAGAGAAGTTACCCCTTTTAAAGTATGTATATGCCAATAAAATGCTTTGGAGTTAGATTTTTTTAAAAGTGGTTGTTTCAGTCTTTTTGGACAACTCACTATTTATACAAATGTTAAACTTAATAACATTATGGTCACTGTTCCCAAGCGGTGCAATCACTTTTACATCTCTCACCAGGTCTTGGGCATTACTTAGGACCAAATCCAGGATCGCCTCTCCCCTGGTAGGTTCTGTGACTATCTGTTCCATAGCACATTCATTGAGAGTTTCTAAAAACTCAATCTCTTTTTCCCGACTTGAACACATATTGACCCAATTAATGTGTGGGTAGTTAAAATCACCTATTGGCATTAACTCAGTCTTCCCTTCTCCCCCCAAACAGCTAATCAGTAAAATTATTGTTTTCCTGAGTTCTGTAAAAGAAACCATAACAGATTGATTAGGGAGAAGAGCTTCGTGAACAACACCCATCTGACCATATATTTCCTCATCCGTAGAAGGGTGCACTATTTACATATACCCTTCCTCACTACAAAATGCAAGTGGAAGGCACTGTCCAATGCACATTAAGCACCTTCAAGCAAACAACTCAACCCACCAAGAACTGAAAATGCCAGTAACCATCCAATGCTAAAACCAGCACAAAAAAAATCAATGAAAACATACATGCACACAAGCCAGCTCCCACATGCTTTGATCACAGTTGCATAATTGCATAAGTATTTTTAAACAAACTTGGTAACTATCTAGTACATTTCTATCCCGCCCTTCCTCCAAGGAACTCAAACAGTATACATGGTCTTGGTTCTCCCTCATACCAAATCTAATACAAGGTTTTGGTTTTGACCTTCAAAGCCATTAACAGCCTGGGACCAATGTACCTGTGGGACCGCCTCCCCCAGTATGCCCCCCATAGAAAAAGCCCTGGCCCTGGCCAAACTCTATACCTAGTAACATCCATGCCCTGCGGGACCTTGCTCAGTTCCACAAAGCGTGTAAAATGGAGATGTTCCACCAGGCCTACAGTTGAGAACAGCAACAGTTCCTACCATGGCCTCCACCATGGCCTTTACCAACCTCATTCTGTGATCCACCCTGTGGTGGGAGCAAAGTTATACATACGCTATCAATTATCCAGAGGATGTATACTGCTATACTCGTAATTATCATTTATTATTTTTTATTTATTTTTTTTAACTTATGTTTGATTATGATGTACACCACCCTGAGCCCTTCGGGGAAGGTCAGTTTATAAATTTAAGGTATTATTATTATTATTATTATTACTATTATTACTATTATTACTATTATTACTATTATTACTATTATTACTATTATTATTATTATTTCCTCACAACAATTCTGAGGCATACATTCAGCTAAGACAGAATGAGTGGCCTATGGGCACCCAGTAAGCTTAACAGCTTAAGCGAAAAGTTGAGCCCAGGTCTCCCAAAACCATGTCCAACACTCTTACCACTACTCCATACTGGCAAGTTGTATGTATACTAATGTCCCTCAGTTCCTACCCAAATAGGTTGATGGATCGCTAAATTAATACCACTCTTGATATTCATGTGAATAACAATCTCAAACTACAGCTGCATACAAAACTAACCTTTAATTGTGAGCTAATATAACTGCAATTAGCCATCTTTAATGCTTTACTACGAGTTGTTTTTCCCTATCCAATTTTAGTTTTAAGGCAACTCTAACTAAAAGATTGCACAAATAGTTCTGGGCCATGGAAGTAACTGCTTCCTCACCTAGTGGCATGTCTTTCTATTGAATTATAAACTCCCTCTGGCAATTCAAGAGAAATTGCACTGGTAAAAAGAAACCCAGAACATCTGTAGCAGTCAAATGGAGGTATATACTAATCACCTAGGCATTAATGCTCAAGCACAAAAATGTATGAAAAATACCCTACTATAAATAACATGGGTTTTGCAAAACTGGGGGGGGGGATTAAAGGTCACTCAGACCTAGTAAATCCTATTATAAAAAGCTACTAATATAATCTCTGCATTCCTCGCCTCATAGGGCAAACTAACCATGAAGATATTCTTTTCTTAAACTATAGTAGACCATAGTTCGTGTTGCGCTAATAGCATACCATAGATACGGTAGCAATATTCTTAAAAGTATGTTAAGAAATAAGTATAGGTTGCTTTTCTATTGGTTTAGATTTAGTGCAGAATTGAATTGTCTTTGTGCAGTTAGTGTAACAGTTCTGCAATATCCTGATGTCAATATACAAATACATGCTTATGCTTTTGTCTCTAAAGTTGTCAGTGGTACAAACTTTTGTAACCATGTCCACATTTACTAGCCTTGGGACCCCTGCATCCCACATCACACTTTGGAGGCTGTGTCCATTAAGAGCTATGACTAAATCCCAGTTTATATATCACTTTCCTCTGCAAAAAAGGCATAACCAAGACAATCAAACCCTACTCCTTTTCTGCCACAAACCCTTATATGATGCTACAACACACCAAAACACACATAATGCACCTAGAAAAACAGTTCACATGTTAATATTGTGGCTAATTCTTCTTTTTAGTCCCAGAAAGCAGAGCAAACAGGACAATTGCTGAGATTTTGACTAGAAAATTACACTGCACTTTGTGGGTTTCTAATTGTGTGGGCCCATTGCCAAGTATGGTGCATAGTATGACACAAAGAGAAAGATGGACCACGGAGAGGGACGATTTCTTAAGACGGTGAACCCGATAACATGTATTCAGCAGGCTTGGTTGCTTACTGAGTTGTGTGATTATGACAATACAGTCACAGATCCTAACTCACTACTTTCTACTATAATTAATGTCATTCTTCTTACTTTCAGAAATCTGAAACTGAAAATATGGCTCACGCACACACAGAACTCTAAAGCGACTGACTAGCAGAAGACCCGCACTCCAGTGGAGCACATCCCCCCTTAGACACGAGGCATAAATCACCTCTCTGCACGGCAGCTCCACTGAGACTGTACATATGCATCTTTTTCATGTATTTATTATCAGGGCACTAAAGTTATTTATCACTTCTGCTTGAAGACCTGCCCTGAATTGCAGAGCTGTTACACAATCCATAAGGTAAGCAATGCTTTAAAGTGCCTGTTAACATTATGGATGATTTTGTAGCTCTCCTGGTTTTCGGTTTTAATTTCAGTGACATATTTAAGAGAGTTGTATTTAAGAGTCAAACTTTCTCAAGCTGATGCACAACAAAAAGACAAAGCACAGCAAGCGATTCAATTGCCTCCCTCTGAATAGATTCCAACTGCAAAGGTCACCTGTTATAACATGAACAGACTACAGCAGAAATGAATTAGAGATGCCAATTCCATCCACAACTGCCTCTCATTTTGCTGGGGTTTTTTAAAGCTCTTCCTATCAAGTGCAAACTTTCATCTACACTCAGAAATGCTTGTCCAGGAGAAGCACAAACTTGCGTGTACATAGAATTACCTCCCCCCCCCCGCCGCCAGTTAATCATTGTGGCTTCTGTCCAGGCACACATGGGACCAGCCTTGGGAAGGAGCTTCCAAGCTTCTCAGAGACGTTTCTAGGCACTGGAGTGCCCCCTCTGTCTACAGATCCCCTTTCCTACCCAAAAGGATCATGTGAGAGAGGTGGGGAGAGCACTCTTCCCTCAGTTCTTTTCTTTCCACTGTTAAGGAGAGGACATACTTCCAACAGCTATTTTGTGGAGCCTCAAAGCACAGTTCAGTGAGGTTTTCCACAACAATAGCCAGAGACTTCAACCTACAAATCAATAGGATGACTCTTTTTATGAAAAGCGGGGAGTGCAAAGTGAAAATGGCCCAAAATGATGACCATAGCTCCAGTCCCCTGTGCTTGGAAGAAGGCCACAATATCACCACATGCCCAGCTTGCTGATGCCTTATTGCTAAAGCCCATGAGGGCCGAGTCGCAAGGCTTAAGGATGCATTATGGGAGAAAGCCGTGGGTGCCTGAGACCCCTGTGGAGAAAAACGAGCCCAAATAGAGGAGGGTACGAAGACCCATTTGGTGGCTTCAAAACTGACACCCTCAGCATCAGAACTGCAATCCCAGATCTCCATCCCAAGATCAGCATCAGAACCGCTGCTGGAAAAAAACCTAGAAAAAGGCCAAGCACTCTCGCTGCAGTCCAGCCCAATCACCATCAAGTCAAGGTTGTTCGGCCTCACCACAGAGTCGAAAATCTTCGTCTCCATGGCACCGAAGCTTGCCATTGGTTCAAAGATGTGGATCCTCCCCGCCTCAGCCCTGACAAGCTGATTCCCATTGGAGTCAAGCGTCCACGCCAACTATATTCAGATTGTGATTCCCCTGATGCCAAAACTCGCCATCAGGGCTCAAGATCTATCCATTGCATTGGAAAATGCCCTCACTGTTGAGACACACTGACCAGTCTCCAAAGTCATTGCACAATGAGGTCTTCAAAGTATCCATTCATTGTTTTTAGAAATAATTTTTATTTAAATATTTAAAAAAGACATAAACTAAATTAAAAAATTAAATATTTAATAAAATAATAAAATAAAATAAAATATTTTAAAAAGACATCAACTACACACCCCACTCCCCATATAGAAGAACAACCTACAGTGTACACATAACAACAAAGAAAAGAAAAAAAATGAAAAAAATGAAAAGTAAAAAGCAAGCGAATTAAGGCATTGGTAGAAAGCTCAACATCTCTCCTTATATATAATTGAATAGTGGGTGCCAAAGTTCTAATTCTAAAATGCACTCCCTTAGTGTATGGCTGATGGCACTGCTCCTCAGCATATATCACCACCAATCAGAAGGCAAAGCCCGGGTCCCGCCCACACCACAACTGCTGCGACAACCTGGTCTTTTGCATATGGAAGCTGATTGGACTTCAGTCCATTCCACACCTCAAACTCCCCCCCCCCGCAAGGCAGTTGGAATGTCAGTTGCATATGGAACCTGCTGTATTCTGGTGGTGGGCAGGTCCCAGGTTCATGTTTTAAAAGCAGACTGACACTGTTTGCCCAAAGCCAGAGCACTCTCCCAGAGCCTCTTTCTAGCTCCCGATGTATTTATTTCCACAACGGGCCTTATTTCTAGTTCAGCATAAATACAAAGAGAAGGAATCTTTCCCCTTCTTTTTTCTTTTCCTATAAACATGCATAATTAATGTATAGTTACAACATGATTAAAGTATAGAGAGAGGCTTATTTAACTTTATCCCATAATCTGAGGAAGGGCTTAAACATACTTTGAGTATTGTTCTGAGTTGTGTATAAAATAAAATTGTGCCACGTTTCAAAAAAGTCTACAGTTTTGGCTTTGGATTTGATTATTCTAATTTGACTCGTTAATTTTTCAGCTATTGCAATCTGCCATAACTCAGAATACCATGAGTGTAATGTTAATAATTCTTCAGCTTTCCAACTTTTAGCAACTGTCCTGCATGCCACTATTAACATAAACACTATTAATATCCATTCATGAACTGATGTCCCTTATAGGTCCAAACATCTGGTTCACTACATTAGACTTAAAGGATGTGTATTTCCACATTCCGATACACAAAGCCCGTAGAAAATACCTAAGGTTTCATTATGCAGGGTTTACTTATGAGTACACAGTGCTTCCCTTTGGTCTAGCAATGGCATCTAGGGTGTTTACCAAATTTGGGGCAGATGTCATAGCTCACTTAGGGTTAAGAGGCTGTACGGTGTACCCCTATCTAGATGATTGGCTTCTCGTAGATGACTCCCCAGATAAACTGGCTGCGAGTTTGAACCTTGCCTTAAGCACCATTTAGTCACTGGGCTTCCTGGTGAACTGGGAGAAGTCCCGCCTAACTCCTGTTCAATCTATCAAATTCACTGGGGTATCCTTAAACACCTTAGAAGGGAAAGCATATTTTCCCCTTGTGAGGGTGAAAACTATGTTAGCCCTCATTAAAAAGTTCTTTTCTAACAGATATCAGTAAGTCAAGTCCATTCAAAGACTCCTGGGTTACATGGCCTTGACTAAAGCAGTGGTCCCATACACATGTTTACATATGAGACCACTATAGAACCAGTTCACAAGGAACTTCAACTCAAATTCTGATCCCCATTGGAAAAGATTTTTGGTCCCTAGATCCATTATAAGGTCACTGATCTGGTGGCCCATATCAGGGAACCTTCTCAAGGGAATCCCACTAGTGGTTTAAGCTCATGAGATTCACTTTTTCACTGATGCATCCCTCACAGGGTGGGGTGCACACTGTCAGGGACTAATGGTGAAGGGTACATGGATGAAGAGAGAGTCACATCCATCTGTTAGAGTTGAGAGCCATCAAACTTGCTCTCACTTCTTTTGCAGAAATCACCAGAGGAAGACACGTTATCGTAGTGACGGACAACATCACAGGAAAGTTCTACCTGAACTAACAGGGAAGCATGGGATCCCTGTGCCTGTGGAAAGAGGCCATGCTCATATGGCAATGGGCAATACAACACGGGATGCAATTGACAGCTGTTCACGTAGCTGGTCTAGGCAACACTCTACCAGACAGCCTGAGCAGGGATGTCAACACAGAGCAAAAGTGGTCTGCATCAGACCACTCTCTGGCCCTGATCTTCAAAGAGTTGGGGGTCCCTAAGGTAGATCTGTTCATGTCAGCAAAGCAGTGACGAGGTCCACTCCCTCTACGCTTGTTAAATACTACTCAATGGATGTGAACTCCACAAAAGAAGCTGCATTGGAAAAGGCAGTGTTACAGATTATTATTATTTTTTTATCAGCCCACTCCCTCTTCCTTGGTAAGTGAGCTTGCTGTTCTCCCATGTGGGACTGCACAGAAGATACAACAATGAAAACAGGGTTGCACTTCCCTGTAACTGTTGCTCACTGAGTGGCCGTCTATGCCGGCACACATCCCTCCCTCCTTTCCCCACTGTGGGCTGCAGACTATGCAGGGGCCTCCTCGTGGTGGTGAAGGGAACTGAGGGAGGAATGCCCACCCTACTTCTGTCACATGACCATTTGGGCAGAAAAAGAGATCTCTATAGACCGAGGGGAGGGGGAGCACTCCAGAACCTAGAATCTGAAAAGCCTGAAAGCTCCTTTCCAAAGCTGGCCTGAAATCATGCAGTTCCACGCGTGCCTGCACAGAAGGCCACTCAACGAACAATGGTTACAGATAAGTGCAACCCCATTTTCTCCTGATCAGTCCCTGATTGATCCACCGCAGTGGATTTTATTGACTACCTCAGGCTAAGAACCAACAGCTTCATTCACACTGCCAGTGCATGGAGGGAAAATACGATTTATCACAGTAGCATACATAGGATACAAAAGCTCATTATCAAGCAAACTGACATCTAAAAAATATCCAAAGATAAAAAACAGAAATATTTTATAAATAAAAAGGCACTCATCTGGTACAAAGTAGGCAAGAGCTCACAATGACTGCAACTCGTTAGGGAGTGTGACATACTGTCAAGGGTTAATGCCTCAAAGAATTTCAGAACCTTTGAGTGACAGGCTGTTCAAATGGAATTCTGTGGACAGAGTCAGTTAAGAAATGACAGCGGGGAACTGAGTTTGAATAAGAGATAGTTAAGCACTGGCTGAGGACTGGGAAGGAGGCAAAGAGGAGTGAGAGGATCACAAGGGACCCCCATTCAAGCCTAAAAGGGAAATTGCTTCTAGTTAAGAGAAGTAATCCCTGCCCAGTGAAAAGGGAGATGGCTCTTGAAAAGAAGAGTGATCCCTCATCAGTATATATAGGAACTGGGTATATCTGGGAACTTGGTTGTACCTTCCTGCCTTCTAAACATGAAGTGTCAGTGAAACTCAGAAACCTATGCTTGCAAGTTAAAGCAGGAACTGAAAAGAAAGCCTCTCTCCTCCAAGTTTCAAAGACCTTGTTGAAAAGCAAAAATACTTCCTTGTTGGCAACATATTATCTGGATTTAGTGTGATTACAAAGTTACAGTTTTTATTATCAGTTTACCTCACACATCTTACCCCGAATTCCACTTGACCTTTTCCCCTCAAAGGTTTTTTTTAAAAAAAAAAATTCAAAAGCCTCTTGAGTGCCATTACAGGAGTAGAATATAAAGTGGTGATTTTGTCTGGGCTGGGCCAGCATGAAAATATATAACAACATGACAGGATGGGACAGCCATAGACCAACTAATAAGAAGAAAACTCATATAGGGGCCACTCAGCACACATAAAAAAGAAAAAGAAAAAAGGGAAAATCCTGCGAGGCAGGGAGGAAAGATGGTGAGATCACCATAGGGACATATAGTGATTCAAGGGACAGTGGACTTGGAAAGATTTACAGTTTCAGTTTAATTTACTGTCATGACCATAGGTTATATCATAGCTACTAAAAAAAAAAGAGTATACATCAACTGCACATAGTAATTAACCTTAAAACAACCTTCAACATGGGTTTCAAAATATATCAAGAGCCAGTTTGGTGTAATGGTTAAGAGCAGCAGACTCTATTCAGGAGCACCAGGTTTGATTCCACACTCCTCCACATGAAGCCAGCTGGATGACCTTGGATCAGTCACAGTTCTCTCAGAGCTGTTCTCTCAAGAGCAGTTCTCTTAGAGCTCTCTCAGCCCTGCCTACTTCACACGGTGTCCGCTGGGGAGAGGAAGGGAAGGTGATTGTAAGCTGCTCTGAGACTCCTTTGGGTAGTGAGAAGTGGAGTATAAAAACCAACCTTCTTCTTTTGTTTTTAACTCAAAAAGCAAAGTTACTATCTGTTACAGCTCTCCTTCACTTGTAAAAGCTGGATTTCTATTGTCATGCTTTGACAAACACTTAAAATATGAAGGCAGCTGCTCCAAAGATTTCGTTTTGCCTACTAATATAACAAGGCACAATAATAAAATAAATGGTATGGAATTCTCAAGTATGCCCCCTATATTGGCTGCTACATGGTACTGCAGCAGGAGCACTGATAACGAGCTCCCAGATGCAGATAAATTTTATCCAAATTTTACCTTTCATTCAACTGGGAAGAACTGTACAAACGGCTTAGGTTTAACTAGGAGACCTGTACTAGTTCTGAGCAAAGTTCCCTCTAAGCTGAGTTAGTGTGAGCTAGCTCACAGTTTTTTAGCCTCCAGCTCACAGATTTTTGTCTTAGCTCAGGAAGGATGGCTCCAGAGCAAACTAATTTATGCAGTAGCCAAAACGCTTGCTCACACCTTTAATGCCAGTAGCTCACAAAGTAGAATTTTTACTCACAAGACTCCACAGCTTAGAGGAAGCATTGGTTCTGAGGTGAGTCTAACATAACAGTAGACCTTATAGCTTGAAGCTAAAACAGAAATCAGAGAACAACACTTAAATAGAGAATAGAGAATCTCTGACAACCCAATTTGGTCCTGGACATTCCCAGGCTCTGGCCACCATTGCCTCCATCAGGGCTCTTTTTGTAGCAGGAACTCCTCTGCATATGAGGCGACACACCCCTAATGTAGCCAATCCTCCAAGAGCTTACAGTAGCCCCTGTAAGAAGAGCTCTGTAAGCTCTTGGCGGATTGGAAGATTGGCTACATTAAAAGAGCCCTGCCTCCACTACAGGCCTTGCCAGGACAAGTGGGGTGTTTCAGGGACTGGTGCTGCCATTCTGAATGAAGAGCAAAACAAGGTCACGGAGGTCCGAGCGGCTTTCCTTGCTCAGCATTGGGTGGAGCCGGGGAGCCTAGCCACACTTGGCCCATCGGGGAGGGCGGGATAAAAATCGAATTATAAATAAATAACTAAAAATAATGTTCAGAGGCCCTCAGAGGTACTCAGGTAGTCTTGATGGCCTCGACTTTTTCTCCAGAGTGGTGCAGCTGTTAACCCCCAGTCTCCAAGAACTTTTGCCACCAACTGCCCCAAGTTAACACCTCTGGTTTACCACCTTGCTGAGTCCTTGATTCGGCTTTACACCCATTGGTCTTGCCAGTGAAGTTCCATCAATGCAGCCTTGCTGACCTCCTGGTTCAACTGCTGTTGAATCTGCTTTGCCAAACGGGAACTGTGCATGACAAACTGAGAGCCAGCACCAGAAAGTCCACATGGACATGCTACTGTCAGCAAAGAATACCACACTTTGCAGAGAATAATTCGCTGCTGTTTATCTTTCTTTTTTTTAATAAATATTTTTATTTCCATTTTTTAAAGTATGTTACCAAATACATAACTTCCCAAATCTTGTACAACAAGATATCCTCTTTTGGAGTCATATTTCCATCCACTTTATACATTAATTTTTATCCATCCAATCATATAGTTTTTTTCCACCTGTTTATAAACAGTTCTTCATCTTTATTTTGTAACCTTATAGTTAATTTATCCATTTCCACCACTTCTAGTACTTTATATATTAATTCCCTCTTAGGGAGTATTCCCCCTTGCTTCCAATATTTGGTAAATAGAATACAAGCTGCTGTGACTATATAACTAATAACATATTTTTCCTCCTTTTTATAATTACCCAGTACAATAGCTGCTGTTTATCTTGACTGTAGTCACAAAATTTGACCTCTCTGTGCTGAAATAGGATCAATAAAGGTATTTATTTATAAGATGAATTTTAGTTCTTTACTCATTCAAACTGTTATAAATTTTAAGATAATACTAATTATTGAATTGGTACTAGGAATAGGTTAGACGTAGTAGAAAGATGGTGGGTGAGAGGGTATTGAAGTTAGTAGGTATATTAGGTCTTTTCTAGTTAATTGTTAACAGCTGAATTGTGGATCTGGGTCTTAATATGTGGATGAGGAGAGGGATGGGGCTATGGAGACAAGATTTAACAACATCCGGAGTGTCAGTACTGGGTCACGGATTCCGGTGATTGGGGTAGAGGGAGGTATGGCAGTGGGACAAGGTATTGGAAGGGAAGGAGATAGAGATACAGATATGTTTGGTCTCCTTCCAACCTTCGTTCCATTCTGAAACACGTTGGTGGCGAGGCAGAGAAAGGTAACCCTTCTCCGACACTGACGTTGTGCAGTGCAAGGACCATTAATAATAAAGAGAACAAGTATAAAGAAAACAGTCATGAGAGACTGACCCACAAATCAAGCAGTCAACAAGACTTGCAAAAAATACTTCCTGTGTATTGCAGTCTAAATTCCTACAAATCATACGAAAATCCTAGAACAAACATACATAATCAAAGATACATCATCAACATTGTCTCCGGATTATATAACAATGTTTCAAAATTGGATCTTCCTCAGAATTATTAGAGTGGTACAAAAGCTCTCTTGCTCTTAAAGTGCTTTACAACAAGCATTGAAAGATAATACAATTCATTCAAATAGGACGCTGATCTCAATATATTCAGGCTCAGATATGCTGCTAAGCTTCTAATGGATCCCAGGCGTCTCACTCACTGACTGAGCATAAACCATGACTGATTTATGCTCTCCCACAGAGACTAATGATTTATGCTCCCCCACAGAGACTAATGGATCCACCTCGTTTCCAGAATGCTCTGCAGGACCCAATACTTCCCAGCAACTCATTAGATGAGCTGATAGAGGACTGGAATACCCATCTCTGAAGCCATCTCTGAAGCCATCCCGATCCCTTCTTCACTTCCACCTCAGACTAGCCCTATGGTATACCATGGAGCTTAGGGGGATGAAGTTGGAACTTAGATGGCTAGAGTGAGTTGGTGCCAGTCTCATGACAAAGCTGCAAGCACATCCCATAGGTTGTTTAGGACCTGACAGTCAACCATGACCTGCTGACCCACTGCCTCGCCAACAAAAGAGTTTGTGGTGTGGTCTTGAAGTGGCTTACCTCATTCCTCTACGGTCAGGGACAGAGGATGGCACTAGGAGAGACGTTGTCACCCCAACACCCTCTAGTATGTGGGGTCCCTCAAGGGGCAATCCTCTCTCCAATGATGTGTAAAATCTATATGCACCCCCTTGCCCAGCTGGCACAGAGTTTCGGGCTGGGTTATCACCAATATGCTGATGACACCCAGCTGTACTTGTTGATGGACAGATGGACAGATATCACCCCATCTATTCTGGCCGAAGGGCTGGAGGACGTAGCTGGTTGGTTGAATCAGAGCCAGCTAAAACTGAATCCTTCAAAGAGGTTCTGTGTCTGGGTGGGGAGGTTATAGAGCTGGGGTGTCAACTCCCAGCTCGTGATGGTGTACCTCTAACACTGGTGCTGACCACCAAGAGCCTGAGTGTGTCCCTGGATGCCTGCCTATCTATAGAGACCCAGATCACAAATGTTGCTAAACTGGAGTTTCTCCAGATCAGGCAATTGGCCTCCTTCCTATCTCACCCTGACCTAACCACAGTAATCCATGCAATGGTCACCTCCTGGTTAGACTACTGTAACTCGCTCTACGCAGGGCTACCATTGAGACTGACCCCAAAATTACAGCTGGTTCAGAATGTAGTGGCCCAGGTCCTTACTGGAATCCCACTGACAGCACACAGCACACACAGTTGCACTGGCTCCGAGTTCAGTACCAGATCAGGTTCAAGGTTTTGGTGTTAACCTTTAAGGCCCTAAACAGTCTGGGACCAGAGTATCTACAGGACCACCTCTCCTGGTATACCCCCTGAAGAGCATTACACCCTGGAGAGAAGAACCTCCTGGTGATCCCTGGCCTGAAGGATATCCAGCTGTCCTCAACCAGAGCCAGGGCCTTCCTCTCCCCCCCCCCCCCCCCGGGGAAAGGATATATACTGTTTAAACACCATCTGATTATTACTGTTTTATTGTTTTTCAGTTTTAATCTGAATACATGTATTTACTAAAGTGCATGTATTAGATGTTGTTAACTGCCCTGAGCCCCATTGGGGGAGAGTGGTCTACAAGTCAAATAAATAATATGTGAGTCTATTCATATCAAGAATTCCCACAATGTCCTTCCAAACTCGCAGAGGGCATGTGCCAGAAATCTTCAACAAGCTACAGGTTTTTTTCCTTTGATATAACTTTTAAGATATGATAAGTAACTTTAAAATTCATGAATGAACGTGATTATGCTATAGGACTATCCTTAAATATGGCAATAAAACACATCTTGCTGAGTACAGGTATCTTCATCTACTCTTCAACTTTAATTTAGCAAGTGCTGGTCTTAATACAAAAGCTGTATGCTAAATTAACTGGATTTTAATTTAATTAGATTTGGTTTTATTATTGTTACTATATTGTCATGCTGTGAGCCGCCATGAGCCCCTTTCTGGGTGAGGGGCAGGATAAAAATCTAATTAATTAAATACTGAATTGTTCTTTTCAACCACATTACCACTGGGGAAGGAACATTTAAAACTGTTCTTTCAGACAGTTATCCTCTCACTATCCATCAATAATTTCTTGAATAAACTGAAAATGTGCACATAAGCCCCTCTCTCCATCACCGATATGACCAGCCTCATGTCGACCAGCAATACACAAGATATAACAAGCTCTCATAAATGTACCCTAGTTACAAGCAATATTTCCCACAATTACTGTTTGGTGAATGAAAGCCACAAATCCTGAGGTGAAATTGCAAATGCTAGTTCTACTGGTCCATCTGATTAATGAAATCTTGGACTGCACTCCCTTACCAGTTCACTGATTATCATTGCAAAGTCAACACCACTGGTCCCTTGCACCCTTTCATAGAGATTATGTATAAAAAGTGTCCCCTCACAGGATTGTTGAGCACACAAATACTAGACACCTTTCAATCACATCTCTAAAGCTTTGTCACTGCTCATGACAGTGTCTTTTCCCATATTAGCCTCTTCTTTTACACTGGTCATCGAGCTATATCCCTAACTTAGACCCAACTAAAGGCAAGTGTCTCTGATGTGGCTCCCACCTTCTGGAATGGCCTGCCTGAGGCAGTCAGGAATCATAGAATGTCAGAGTTGGAAGGGACCTTGCAGGTCTTCTAGTCCAAACCCCTGCACTGTACAGGAGCACAGCCGAAAAATAGCCCTACAACATACCCGAAAGATGGTCGTCCAGCCTCCGCTTGAAAACGTCCAGCGAAGGAGCATCCACCACCTCCCAAGGCAGTCTGTTCCACTGCTCAACCACCCTTACAGTTAGGAAGTTTATCCTGATATTTAGCCGGTAAAGACTCCATTGTAATTTCCACCCATTAGATCTAGTCTTGCAATCCAGAGCAAGAGAGAATAGATCCGCTCCATCTTCTACATGACAGCCCTTCAAATACTTGAAGACTGCAATCATGTCCCCTCTAAGCCTTCTCTTTCCTAGGCTAAACATACCCAACTCTTTCAGCCTTTCTTCATAAGATTTGGATTCCAACCCTCTCACCATCCTGGTTGCCCTCTTCTGGACGTGCTCGAGCTTGTCAACTTCCTTCCTAAAATGTGGTGCCCAAAACTGGACACAGTACTCCAGGTGAGGCCTGACCATAGCAGAATAGAGCGGAACTACCACCTCCCGTGATCTGGACACAATGCTTCTGTTAATGCATCCTAAGACTGCATTAGCTTTCTTCGCAGTCACATCGCACTGCAGGCTCATGTTTAGCATGTGATCAACCAGAACACCTAGATCCCTTTCACATGTGCTGCTATCAAAGTTCCCACACTTCTGTAATTCTACAAACTATGTCAAACAGAATTCTCCAGGAGGGCATTTTTATAAAGGAAAAAAGCTATAGTGTAATAGAACATGTCAGGAAGGTGCTTTTATAAAGGGAATCAGGACTGTCGTCTATGCCACTGTTTTCGATATATATTATCTGCG
Source organism: Gekko japonicus (assembly GCF_001447785.1). Classification (NCBI taxonomy): domain Eukaryota; kingdom Metazoa; phylum Chordata; class Lepidosauria; order Squamata; family Gekkonidae; genus Gekko; species Gekko japonicus. The sequence continues at coordinate 117,094 of NW_015166478.1, read as the reverse complement.
TACTGTATGCGCTCTGCTGCTTTTACTACATTGTTTTCTACTTCTGTAATTCCACATTCTTCTGTCTTTGACATATCATGAATTGTTTCTAGTTCTGTAATCCTAGTCTTGTTGTATTGTTTACTAGCAGTAAAGCCCATTGTAGAAGCAATATACAACGAGCTCTAGAAAGATGTGATGCGTAACGAATGCACAGAAAGGTACAGAAGGGGAAGTAAAGTCTCACACACACAGCCAGGCCACCTGGGGCTCTCCCCCCCCCCTTATTCAAGGTCCCTGTGGCCCAGCCAGACCAGCCTTGGCTCTCCCACCCACCCCATTCAAGGCCCCTGCGGCCCAGCCAGGCCAGCCTTGGCTCTCACACACACATACCCGTTCAAGGCCCCTGCGGCCCAGCCAGGCCAGCTTTGGCTCCCCCCCCCCGCTCAAGGCCCCTGTGGCCCAGCCAGACTACTCACAGCTCAGCTGCTTACTTATCTTGGGGAGTCTTTGGGGCTCTGGGGTGGGACAGGATAGGCAGCGGCATGGAGTGGCAGTAGGCAGTGGCCTCAGTGCAGGCTGAGGCCAGGCAGGGAGCAGCAACAGTGCAAAGTGGCAGGGCCAGAGTCACTGGGAAGCGAGAGGGCCAGAGTCTCCGTCCTCTCTCCTGAGGTGAAATGGTCTTCTGAGGTGAGTTTTGGCACCTGCTGCTTCTGTGGGTGGGACTCAGGCAACGCAGCCAGAGAGTAGGGAGTCGTTCTGAGTGACAGATCAGGCAGCAAACTGATTTTGCCAAGCATAGAATGTTGCCAGACCACTACCCTTTTATATAATAGGATTAGATGCCTCATGTTACTGGATTGTATTGTTTTATACCGTGTAATCTGCCTTGAGTCTCAGCAAGAAAGGCAGGCTAAATAAATCAATTACTTAAGAAAGATACACAGATTTAAATCTCAACAAAGATGCACATGCACCCAGCTGTACTCGTGAACTCCAGTGACTAACTGCTTTCACTGAGCAGACCCTGATAAAAAAATCTTCCATGCTAACATTTGTATATATAGTCTCAGGCCACACGTAGCTATAATTTAATCTTCACTGTAAATTCCACATATTCCACCAGGATTTAAACTTCCAAATATGCCTTCTTTGGGATGAGGCCCAAAAGAAATCTTCTGTGTGGCACTTGGACTGGCAAGACCTCCATGCATGACCAAGAGACCATTGCAGGGGAGGACCATCAGCCCACCACTATTTATTGGGGGGGGGTGTCTTGTTCAGCTCATTATTGGAATTGTATGAAAAGCTCTTGAATAGCAAATTTGTACGAATAACAGCACAGTAAAGATATACCAAACCTGACCTGGATAGCCCAGGCTAACCTGATCTTGTCAGATCTCAGATGCTAAGCAGGGCTGGCCCTGTCTAGTAGGGTTGCCAAGTCGGGTGTTGCGTTGCAGCGGGGGACTCCCGGCTGACGTGTGGAGTGCGCCGCACGCACATCACCCGGAAGTGACGTAACGACGCCGGGCACACTGGGGGCGAGGCCATGACTATCCGAGGGGAAATCATAGAGTTTTCCCTCGGATGACTGTGGCCCTGCCCCCAGCGTGCCCGGCGGCGTCACGTCCCTTCTGGGTGACGCACACATCAGGGTGGGGCTCCCCCTGGGGCCCGATCCACTGGCGGCAGGGAACGGGCCTCTGGGGTGGAGGTTTCCCCGGCCCCCGGGGGGACTTGACGAGCCTACTGTCTAGTATTTGGATGATACACGTCCCAGGAATACCAGGGTCATGATCCAGAGGGAAGCAATGGCAAACCAACTCTGAACATCTCTTGCCCTGAAAACCCTACAGGGTTGCTGTAAGTCAGCTGTGATTTGATGGCACTTTCCATCACCAAAGATATACCATGTGATTACAAAATCTTAACAGCTTTTCTTTCTGCCTTCTTAACTGTTTAATAACTTTGTAACTAACATATAGGTTTAAATTCCAGAGGGAGTGGCAATGTTGGAAATGCCTACATATGGCTGTAGTTCATAGGAGTACATAGCTTTTTAAGAAGCTGTTCGGTTCTTAGCTGCTTTTTATGCATAAACTGAAGTACAAAATATTTTGATACAGAATTTGGAAACAGCCACTTTCTGGAAACGCATGACAACTACTTGATGGGTTGGTTTCATTGCTAGGACGGCAGTACCATCAAACTCTTTAGGGCAATTTCTCTACATTTCATGCACTGTCATGAATTACAATAAATTTAAACCAGATTTGTGCAAGAGCATAATTTACAAGAAAGGAGGTGAATAAATGGGGTATCTTCTACTTTTTACATATACTTTATTTTTAAATCTAGTGTCCCAGAGGTCTGATGTGCCTCTCCACTAATACTTTGCCTATTACAATATAATTCCTTTTCTACAATGTTTAATTTCAAACACGTTTTTGTGAAAGTCATTATGATAGAAGCTATTTGCCTAAACACTGGCTCCCATTATTCCTCTGTCTTTATAGCATCCCAATTGTAATTTGAAAAGTATCAGTAATATCCCTACAAACTCACATATAATTCAGGAAACATTTCTGCCTGTGATCAGCATTCATAAGTAAAAGAAAGAAAACAGAATTTATGGAAACCGAACTGCCAATGGTCAACATATACCCAGAAGAATTCTTCCTCAATCAACTGCAATTGTTGGCTTTTATGATCCCCATATATGTGCCATGCATGTAGTGCAGCAGCCTACTCAGTAGATCACATTGTCTAGACAAAGAAAGCTTGTTGTGCTCATTATCTACTACAAATAATGAATGGCCTTTTTTCTTTCTTTTTTTTACTTCTGGTACCTCTGAATGGACCCTGATTTTCCCACTGCAAAGATAGTGATCTAGAAAAGTTTTGAATCATTTAAAAAAAGATGTCTAGTTCTGCCGCCATTTTGGTCTTTTACCTCAAACACCCAGTGTCTAACTAGACACTTCTACCTAGAAATTCAGTGTTCTATCAGTACACCATTATGAACTAGTTGTCTGGGTTAAAAAAACCCATTAATCTCAATGAGTCTTCATGTAATGTGTAAATATTGCAGTGCTGCGATATTGCAGTAAAACAATTTCTTTTCCTCCCATTATGATCAAAGAACTGATTTCTAAGAGCTGATAATATGGAAGAAGAGGCTGAACTAAATGAAGACAACAGAAGGCCAAGTTTATTAGGTGTTTTATTTTAAATAAACCCAATTGCTGGTTAATGTTATTGATACAACCAACATGACGTTGAGCAAACTCCAGAGGATGATGGAGGACAGGAGGGCCTGGCGTGATGTTGTCCATGGGGTCACAAAGAGTCGGACTCGACTGTGCGACTGAACAACAACAAATTTGTTGGTGTAGCTTGGAACACTATGCACATGCAAACAGGCTCCTACATATTTTGAAGGGGGAGCCACATGTACAACTCACTATTATGTCAGCAGCTTCCCTGTTTAATACAACAGTAAGGACTATACAATAAACTATTATTTTTAATCCCAGTGCTGGGCGGATGAACTGGATTCAGTCTCTCTCCCATTCCACCTTCCCCAAAGCTGATAAGCAAATAAAGGCTCCCCTGTCTGCATGATATCGTATCACAGCAAATCTGTGGGATAATCTGTGGAGTAACTAGGTACATTGGCCCAGTTCTTTCAGTTACATCACCATCTCTAGATTCCATTTTAAAGATCACAGTCATCTCCATCCTGGCTCCTGAAAACCTCAGCTATGACACATGCTCTGCAACTGGCCTTACTTAACCTTTAAGCATTCCTGGGTGGATCCTGCCCATGTGGACTCAACTCTGGCAACTGAATTAGGCAATTGAGCTAGGCATATATATAGGGTTGCCGGGTCCCTCCAGCGGGGGACAGGAGAGACTTACCAGGAGAAAGGGAAAGGCCCAGGCCATATCGCCAGCATCTTATAGGAAGTAATGTCATCATGCCAGTGACTTCCAGGAGACACTCTGGTATTAGGGCAAAACCTCTACAGTATAACTGGCTTCTACCATTGAATTTTTGCCCAAATACCAGAGCATCCCTCAGAAATCACTGGCATTATAACATCAGTTCCTATTAGGGCTGCCAATTCCCCCCAGGGGGCGGATTTCCCCCCGCTTTGGAGGCCCGATTTCCACCCCGTGGCTTCTTTCTACTGGTAAGTCCCCCTGCCAAAAACTAAGAAAGGGGGGGGCTCGACCCAAGATATGGCTGTGATATATGAGAGTCAAGCTAACAAAATAAGTTATTATAAAAATACATTATGGTGTACACATTAGTAAAAGGTAAAATAGGTTAAAAGAAATGATCCAAATATCAGACTCTTAAAACTTTTTACACAGAGAGCTCATAGTTTTACATGTACAATCGATGCACTTATGTACATGTACTTACGACCAGTAGACCATACTCGTTTTGGCCCCTTAGGGCCTTCCTCTGTGGTCAATATTACTACTGTAAAACAACACATATCCAGAAATAAATATGGGGGGGGGGATTCTTTAGAGCCAGGTGTTGCTTTCTCATTGCTAAAAGTTTACACAGTAGGCCATCGATAATCTCTCATGATAACTGCACACACTCTCCAAATTGTTCTGGTAACAAATATCCAATGTGTCTGGATGTGTGTCAAAATTCTAAAAGCTAGCAAGATCTAAAAGAAAACTCCAGCATCTCTTTATCTTCCATTATTATATTTGAAGTCCCAAAGACAAAGAATGCACCAAATGCTACTGTATGGAAAGCAGGTATTAAATCCTGGAAAAATGCTACAGAGTTAATTTATATACAGCCTCAGTTTTCGGTAAAAGAATGAATGCTTGTACCAATTCATTTTTCCATTCAATTGTTTTATACTATCATTCTGAATAAAAATTAAGATAAGCCTTCATTAGATCTCATGGATTCCTTTAGATGTATGGAAATAATATTGTTGAACATTACAGCATTCTCTAGAGTATAACATATTTCTATAAATACATATTTGTTTAATCCTACTTAACTCCACAGAAGCTCCCCCTAAGGATTTTGTCTAGCAATTATAGGTGGCAGTCAGTTTTATTTCTAACATTTCAGTGAACTGAGTTGGCTCCTATTTGTCTTAACAGCAATATACTCAATGGCTTCAATTAAATAAGAACTGTACAGGTAGTACCTATCGAACTTGCATTATATAACAATTTTTCCTTTGTGCTGAACAACAACACAGAATCTTGGTTTGTATAAAAAGGTAACACCGGGAAGTATAATGCTATGTCTTTTAAATCTACTATTGAATAAATTAAATCATCACACCTGAAAACTAGTGATTGTTTTCAAATGCTGGCTTTCATATTTGAATCAAGCTTAAGTTCACCCTCATGTCTAAATACAAATTCCAACCCACCCCTGTGTCTGTATCCAGACAACATGGCGACATGAAGCCAGAGTCAAGGTTTCCCAGACTTAGAAGCCTTCAGTCATGATCTGCACGCAATGGGAGGAGCATGTGAGAGGAACAAGCAACAAGCTACGTTCGTGCCCATTCTGGACAAACAATGGTTCATCTGCAATATCTGAATGCCGTGCCCATACAATGGTTCATCTGCAATATCTGAATGCAATCAGTCTTCCATTTATTTTGTAATAAGACCTACATGAAACAAAATTGTTTAGAACATGGATAGTTCTGCTTGTTCTCTATCCAGGATAGAATTTTTTATCCGTTGTATCAGATATTCCCATGATGGTAAACAGCTTTCCATCATGGGTACAAAATGTGTTTCAGCTCTAGACCCCTCTAAAGAGGGATGGCATGGTGAAATCATATTTTGTATCTATAACGGAGACTCTCTCTTTGTTGCTATGAGCATATGACTTCTAACTTGATGAGCAATACCAACAAAAAATATATAGGAAACAAGCCAGAGGCCATGTAGTCAGTAGGTCTATGGCTATTATGTTCCTCTTAAGCTTCCAAAAATAAATTTGCTCACTTTAAACAAGGTAGCCATAAAGCTAATGAATATCAAACCTTCAGTGTACCCAGTTTCCCAGGGATGAGTGTGACTGAAAAAAATTAATGGGAAAAACTGTCACCTTAATCCACGATGATTTAATCATTCTAAAATAACAGTCACCATATTCCTTCATAATAGATTATCCAGCATACAGGAGAGTACCACCAATTTATGCTATACTTCTTATCTCCAAAACTAGACCCATTAATCTGCAACAAATTCTAAATTCATGTACAGAATTGAGGGTCTGTGACATGGTGGTAAATAATCTACTTTGCATGCAGAAGATCCCAGATTCAACCCAGAACAGAAAATACTGACCTTCACAGACCAATGGTCTAACTCAGTATATGGTCGCTTCAAACATTCAGTCACTTCCCATATTTCAGAGCCAAACCATAGTTGATTAATCTTAACTATGGTTTGCTGTGTTATCTGAATTGACAAACTACAGTTATAGCCATTGTTCCACCTCCAGAAGTTGTGGCACCATGCGGATGGGAACGAATTCATTTATATGAGAGTACTGGATTTTACAAATAGAAGAGGAAAGAAGGAAAATGAAAGGCAAAGGGGAAAAGGAAAGATTTACCCAACTAAATGCAGATTTCCAGAGAACATCAAGGAGAGATAAGGAGGCCTTCCTGAATGAACAGTGGAAAGTAATAGAGGAAAACAATAGAATGGGAAGGACTAGAGATCTCTTCAAGCAGCCATGAAATTAAAAGACGCCTGCTCTTTGGGAGGAAAGCTATGGCGAACCTAAACAGCATGATAAAAAATAGAGACATCACCCTGCCAACAAAAGTCCGCATGATCAAAGCAATGGTATTCCCAGTAGTCATGTATGGCTGCGAGAGTTGGACTATAAGGAAGGCCGAGTGCCGAAGAATAGATTCTTTTGAACTATGGTGCTGGAGAAGACTCTTGAGAGTACCTTGGACTGCAAGAAGAACAAATCAGTCAATCCTAAAAGAAATCAACCCTGACTGTTCCCTGGAAGGCCAGATAATGAAACTGAAGCTCAAATACTTTGGCCACCAAATGAGAAGGGAGCACTCACTGGAGAAGACCCTGATGCTGGGAAAGATTGAAGGTCAAAGAAGACGGGGACAGCAAAGGATGAGATGGTTAGACAGTGTCATAGATGCAACGAACATGAAATTGAGCAAACTTCAGAGGACGGCAGAAGACCAGAAGGCCTGGCGGGATCTGGTCCATGGAGTCACGAAGAGTCGGACTCGACTGTGCAACTGAACAACAACTGGATTTTGAAAGCAAACAAGTGAGTTCTAAACCATGAAATCACTTGCTGCATGTCTCAAAGATAAACTTATAGTTTAGTCTAAACAATGGTTGGTTAAGTTGAGTGCCACTGGACTCAAACTTTGTTCTAACATTTAGTACAGTTTGTAGTTTGGCATGACATCTGAATTGAGCCAAGGCTCTTTCCAATACTATAAAATGAACAAACTTCATGCAGCAGATACCACTATCAAAAGAATACATTTTTATAAACTAGCTCTCCATTTCTTATTACAATGAACCTGTGTTTGACCCTCGTAATGGGACCAGTTTGACACACTGAAGATGAATCAATCAATTATTTTTGGACAAGGTACAAGGCACACATACTGCTTCACTATTTAATATATAGTACGTATGCGTCTTTTAGAGCATTTGACATCCATAAAACAATTTCAATGAAGACATCACAAGCCGAAAACACATCCTGAAAATATGGAAACCACTGAGATGTAAAGGCTAAGGGATAATGGCATAGTTCAAGCAATTGTTAAAAATGATTGCTGTTAAAGGCTTTTCTTTGACAAATTTCAGCATTCAGAAGTTTAAATGCAATATAGTATAACAAAAACATGCATGGTTCCATTGATCCTGTTAGACAGGACTCAACAGCTATGAGGGCACTCTATGACAGCCACAACCTTTAATTTAAGCAAAAAAAAAATTAAGAACCTGTTCTAACAGAATAGCTAACATTTCCAAATGTAGAGGTGTTTCAGTGCTACTCTGCAGACTTCTTGGTGCCAGGAAATGTTAGCAAATGAACAGAGTCTAGTTCAATCAATTCTGGATTTTTCCCACTCAGAGCTGCAATGTATATCATCAAGCTAGAGCACATGTCTCCATCGTGGTGCCCTCTATGGTGTTTGGTACTCTTTGGAACTCCAGTTCTAGTTACCATGCTTGCTCATATGGCCATGTAGTGGCTAATATATTTTTTTTACTGGGTGTATACATATGAATATGTAATAGAATGGTAGCCAGGACTAGGCACTCATGGTCTTCACAGCAGCAGCAAGAACACAAACATATTACGACTCCAAAAAACTGTTCGATGTGCAGCAGTCACCAACAGCTAATTCTCACAACCATTCTGCCACAGTAGCTCTTGTGCATGCAGAATTTCAGCCTCAAGTGCCATACAAAAAGCTAAAGGTACGTGGAACTCAAAATAGTCAATTCATAGTGCATGTCCTGTTACCTTTCACAGGACCCCTACAACACACAGTACCTGGAGCCAAAGTTAGGTGAAACAGCTACCATACCAGTGGTGGTTGTATCTCTCCCATCCTTAGTCCAAGGAGCTCAGAGTGGCATACATTATTTTATATACTATTGAACACACTATGATTGGCCCAGTGTGCTTCATGGCTGAGTGGAGATGTAAAACCTGTTTTCTCTGGTCTTAGCTGGACACTCTAAACACTATTGTACACCGGCTCTCTACCTGTTAGAAAGGGACTCCCAGATATCACAAGAGTTGCCTACCTTGTCCGCTTTCATGACCAGTTTTATTCTGAATGTGTGCAAGAACAACACTACACATTATGGTGGCTTATTAGTTCCCAGCCCTTCATCTCTCCGACTGATTAAAAGTGCAGTTTTTAATCTCTAGAGCTGAGATGAAACAAAGGATAAGTTTTTGCTCTTCATCTACCTTTCATGCTCTACCTGCTCTCTCACAGTAATGGGTTTCTCAGCTTCATATTATGCCTAAATAGGAAAACATCAGTAGTAATGTAATCCCACTGGGAAAGTTCATGGTTATTTTCCCTAGTTAGTCATTAGTGTACGACCCAGGCTGGCATACAGCATATATTTCACCTTAAACCATCGTATATCAAAGAATAGGCTTTTGCAAATGTGACAACCTTGTTTTCAGTTTGCTAATTATTTTTTTCAAAAGTTAAGCTTTGGATAAATCAGTCATGCAATTTTTGTACCATATACTGTGATGAAAACTTGAAGAAAATAAACACTCTTTTCCCATACAGCCTCATTCTAATTTATGGTGATTTCATAAGGCAACCAAAAGGATTTGGCAATTCAGTGGTCTAGCTTGTGACTCATCCAAGCAATGAGCATATTATGGCTGCCAGGAAACTGTTCACATAAACCGGTTATCCTCTGTGTGACTTCCATAGTGCCTGCTGATGTATTTCTTAGGAACCACGATTTTCCCCCCAAAGCAAAGAATCCCTTTCCTTCATCTCAATGGGACAGGGAGTGTTTCAGAAGAAATCACAAGGCATCATCTTAAGGTCTCCAGAGACTGCCCATTTAGAAAGAGCTGTCTCCATCACAGAATGACATTTGACTTGAAACCTACCAACATTTTGAGTGTGACCCCCAAAGCAGATTATTTTGAACCTGATCCTGCCTTCCATGGCAGCCCTTTAGTAGTGTCACCTGTAATGATACAAGAATGCAAGATACCTTGATTAACACTCAGGGAGGCCCTGATCTCAGAGAAAATATTATTTCCTGGGAACAGAACAATAAACTCCTTCAGATTTCAGGTGGAAAGGAGATGAGTTTTCTTTTACTGAGAGAAAGAGACAGGAGGTAGATGACTATTTGCACACCTGCCAGGAAGGGGCAAGATCTATGGCTACTTGGATATCCTATTGGACCATAAAGGCTTGGGGATGTGCACTTTAATTGGAGAGTGGTGCAAAGCAGCACATGTGGGGACTCAAACCCCTTTCAAGATAAGTCAAAATGAAAACCTCCCAACTGAGAGAGAAAGGCTTAAATGGCCTAACACACTGGAAAAGTGTGCAAGCCAAGAACAGAAAGAAACTACGTCACGTCTGCCTTGACCAACCTCTGTTTCCCAGCTCCAGCAGGTTTGTGTCGATTCAATTGAAGGGAATATCAAGATAACACCAGTGACCGTACAACTTAGTATCACGTTTTTATTTCTCTTCTTAAATCTGCGTACTGTAATGTTTTGATATCGTGTTTCCACTGCTTTTGTACTCGAATGAATTGAAGCTGTATTGAAAGGAAGAATGTAATTGAGAGAAAGGGCAGAGCTTGAGTGGTGGCACTACCTTGTACAGCAGGAAGGGGGAAGGCAAGTAGGGCAAGGCTTGTGGGTATTCTTGTGTAAGAAGAGGAAGGGGGTGGAGGATCAAGTTATCACAACACCACCCTTTTGCAAAAGTCCAGAAATGTCCACAAACTCAAAAAGATTTCACACTCACCCAGATTATTGTAATCTAACAAATATTAAGGTTGACTGTTTACTTTTAGAAGTAGAAATGCCACATAACATGCACATTTTAAGATGACACATATCCTGGTAGACTGAATTAGAAAGCTCTCCTAGGGTGCGTTCAGACGGGCAGCTAATCCCTCTATGATGCCGGCTCAAATTTGATCCCAATCCTTTAAATCCATCCTCGCACGACCAGACATCCCCCGGGGGAATCGCCTTACCGCGCACTGCTTCCACTGTGGATTGTCTAGACAGCGTCCACTGAAGGAGGCACGCATGGTGGGTTTTTTTAAAAAAACCTTTTTACGCATGCTCATAGGCATGATATTGTGGCTTTGTTTATCCACGCATATGCAGAATCAAGACTTTTTAAAAATGGCACCCATTCGGGATGGTCTGATGTCAGACTATCCCAAACGGGCACCATTTTTTAATTGTGCGCTGGAACGATCAGACGGGGGCAAGTCCACAATTGGCCCGTCGGAACCAAAAACTCCAGATTTTAACTACCTTTTTAGTACAGCTCCGAAGCGTGGCAAAACAGGATGCTCATGGAAGATGGACGTTTCCCAGATGTTGATGTCTTGACATTACATTTAAATTCATGAGGCACTCACGCCTCGCACGGATCTAAAGAGCCATCTGAATGCACCCCTAATCACTTTAAAAAAAAATCAAAGATCAGAATAATACATAAGGTTTACTTAAAAGTGGTGCTTTTAACATTATACTAGGCACTACCTAGCCAAAGTTAAAAGTCCCACTGACTCAGCATAATATTTAACTTTTTGGATTCTGCCCACATTTTATTTGCATTATATTTGTCTTCTTAACAAGAGTCAAGACACATTAAGTAGATGTCCTGAGTGCCTTGAGGCTGGCCAACATTCTAACTCAGTTGATCTTTCTTTCACAGTGTAACCAGGGTGGTTATCGCCATCAAATTATGAAAGTCATGTGTTTTATAGCAAGCACCCGAATTCCAAAATTCCTGATAACCACAAAATACATCCTTGCTGAATTAGAATGAAAAAACAGGGAGTTGACCCCTGTACAATGGGGCTTATCATATTTTGTATCATTGTGTTTATTTGCTCTGTTTCTATCCTGCCCTCCCTCCAATAAGCTTGGAGTGCTACACGTAGTTCTCTTCTCCTCCACATTATTTTTCCAACAGCTCTGTGATTTAAGCAATGCAGAGAAAGAGTTTAACATCACTCTGTGAACTTCATGGCCAGGTGGGATTTCATCCAGGGCCACCCATTTCCTCTCCAGTGTTCTGTTTTAGAATATCATCATCATCACTATTATTGTTGTTGTTGTTGTTGTTGTTATTGTTGTTGTTATTATTGTTGTTGTTATTGTTGTTATTATTATGTTTTGCAAGCTTCAGGTGTCTGCCCCATATTTTTAATTATGTTAGGCTTCCACATACATTATTTACACTAGCTCACTGACTAACATCAAAGCCCCTACCCACAAAAGAGAAGGCTCTAATTGCTCTCCATGGTTCCAAGAATTCACACAACAGATAGTGTTTCTCTCTATTGAATTCTCTTCTTTTTTTTAATCACAGAGTGGATTTTTTAGATTTTTTTAAAAATTAGTTTCATTTCACAAAGGAAAAATAAGGTGTTAATGGAGCAATCCTGGGGGGGCAGGGAGGGTGAATTGGTATAGGGAGCTGACTGACCCTGATGCCAGCCTATGGGTTATACCCATACTTAGAGTAAGGGCAGTTTATGCTGGTGTAGAGCACCAGTGGTGCCGAGTTTCACCAGCACAGGAGTGCGACAATGGCATGCCGGTGGAAGAACAGCACGAACCCCACTGCCAGTGTAGATGGGGGTGTTCCTAGGGGTGTGGCAGCAGATAAGCAGCCTCCAAAGTGTTTTTAGCATGGGAATGCCCCCCTGAGCAGGCACAAAGCTGTGACAACAAAAATGGTGCCATACCCCAATGACAGTCACTGTAACTCCATATTCACTCCCCACACACATCTATAGCCACACCCCACAGGACCTCAAGCAGCTCAGGATACTAACTGCACACCCAAACAGCACACTCCCCTGCTCCGGCTGTGCCTCCGCTCAGGACCCAATCACAAGCCACCCTCCTTACAAATGGTCTCAGGAAGATGCCCCAGAATTCCATAGATAGGGCATGCAGCACGAAAAGATGTCTGACAGCTCCATGTCGTGTGGTCTTAGAGTGAGTACACACACACCCCAGTGGAAGCCACAACACAGACACAGTACCTAGCAATATGGGGTAAGCAACCAGAGAGATACACCACAGTGAGAGCAAAGTCTACACTTCGTGGCTGAGCTCTCCAATTTTTGGTCTACACAGGTCCAGCAGGCCCCCCCACCAGGAACCCTAGGGGAAGGCCAGTGTGAATAGGTATGCAAGGCTCGCAGTCCCCAACTCCCATACCTCTCCTGGGCCTACCACAGTGGCAAAACACCACAGTGAACACAGCATTACTGCCACACGCCAAGTGGTTAGATGAGTTGGGACCCGCCTGAGGCAGCTGCCAGGGGAGGGGGCCACTGTGATGGCCATGCAGTAGGCTGTGCACCTGGCCAGGTGGCAAGACCCCCACTTGCCAAAAGCCTGTAGCAAAAGGCAAACTCCACAAACCTATGTGCTGGCTGAAACTGCTTGATGGCCACGCCCTTTCTCCATCCAGAAGGAGTATGCTAATACTGTTCCTCTCCCATTACAGGGAGGTGCTGACCAATGTTCCCTCTAAGCTGAGTTAGTGTGAGCTAGCTCACACTAACTCAGCTTAGAGGGAACACTGGTGCTGACAGACGCAGAGTCAGGTGTGAAGGGTGGAGAAACTGCCACACAGGGGACCTCCTAGCAGTGTTGGAGCACCAGATGGGGAGCCCCTGTTGCCACAGGGAGGCCCCACAGAACTGCCAATGGGCCTCCATGCTGCGACAAGAGAACATCCGCCATTGCTTGTGTGTCTGTGCAGGCCCATTTGCAGGTGCTGATGTAATGGGGAGAGGAGAGACCCTATCTGCTATGCCAAAAAACCATCATCCCCCAGCAGTGCAGTGGAAGCTGCCCCGCAGAAGCAGTCAGACGCATACACCATCTCAGGCACTCTTGGACCACTGCTTTTATTATTTAACTGAATCTACTAAAACTGTTTTACATACCTGTGAGGCAAAGTACCCTGATTTCCTCCCAAGGGTTCATCTGAATATTAGTGGGCCTTCTTTGACTCGCAGGTGTCCGATATTGGGCCTCCATGCCTGCACCATCCTTATTTCTTCCAAGGCCAGATTCAGGAATGTGGCAATTGGCTAACCATGGAAACCTGCGTTCAGCTTTGTAGCCAGATGGGAGCAGGGATACAGGAGTGGTGTCATCACCTTCTAGAGAGTTCCAGCAAGCAACCATCCTGTGAAAGACCACCTGATGCCAAATGACAAAAGACTATATCGAAGCTATAGACAAGAGGGAAGCCATGCGAATTTTGGGATTCAACTGGACAGTGGATCTGACTATGGCAGGCTCCACTGCGTACCACTTGGACTTTGATATTTAAAAGGTGTGCCATCTAATACTAGGTACTGAAGTATTAGAGAGAAAAGTTAGCTTTGTTATTTTCTCGTTGCAGGATTGTAGAGATTGTGTTGCCTAATAATACCCTATTCTTTAAAACAGTTAATAAACCTTCGTATATTTTACCAAGGTCTGGTTTCTTGTGTGCACCTCGCCTTGAGAACCTACATCTCTGAGCACTGCCCGCTTGCCCAAGAGGTAATGGCTCGGGGGAACCAGGCTTGGGTCCTTGGCAATACCACATCTAATTTATCAACAATCAGCATCTGCACTCTTATCACAGGCCTCCTCCTCGTTTCCAATTTTGTAAGATACCAGATGTTGCTTTTTTCTGGGTTTATTAACTTAATACATTATAAAAGACTGCCGTGCTGTTCCCTTTTGTTTTTCATACAAAGCTGTGGAAAACGGCAGACCTTTTGGGAAAACCTGTAGTCAAAAGCCATTAGGAATAATAACTCAGTGTAATGCTTCAGCATAAGAATTATTTTATTCATTTCAGTTATTTCTGAGCACTTGTAGGTATTAATTTATGCTATTACTCTTCCAACGTATGAGCTCTGAAGTAATGGCAACAATCTTCAGAATGCAGGATGAGAACACCTCTGATTCCCATATCGTCTTGTATTGCCACAAATACCAAAGCCAAATGTGTGCATGCATCCCAACTGACCATTTAGTGCTGACTGTCATATGACAGACTGGGTACACAAAAGCCACTTACAAGTCTGGGTCTGCACTGGCTCCTTGTTCAAAATGAACCGGTGCTTTTAGCGCATTTAAGGTGTTATGCACAAAGCCTGCCCTTGAGTCACACAACTACTACAACACAAAGAGCCTTAACAGGCTGTTATGTTATGCTGCTAATACACCAGATGTGGACTGGAGCTGAAACACATGAAACAGATCCCCTTTATTGTTAAAGCAGCAGCCTAGGTGTGACCAGCACAGGGCACCTACTATCTTTATACGTAATAGTCAAGGGCTGAACACTGTGTAGATCAAAAAATCTGCAAAACAGGGCCATCCATAGCCATAATTCAGGGTTCTGCAAACCCAGGGGAACTCCCAGGTTCACCAAGAAATTAAATACGTAAAAATGGGGGGCTCAAAGTCATTCGAAACAGTGTTTCTATAAGCACAGCCATCAGGAAAAAGAATGCTGCCTGATACTAAAGCACTGGCGCTAGCCAACAGTGTCATATAGAGTAAAAAGGTAATAAAAAGGAGAACATGGGCAGAGGATGCATGGTTCTCGTGGTCCTTTCTCACACACCCAGGTAAATGCCGATCACCACTTTGGGGTCAGGAAACAATTTTCTCCAGGCCAGTTTGGCTGGAGATCTGGGAGGGGGGGTGCCATCTGCTGGGCATGGAGCAGAAGTCACTGGGGGTGGGGAGGAGTAGATGTGAATTTCCTGCATTATGCAGGGGGTTGGACTAGATGTCCCTGAAAGTCCTTCCAACTCTATGATCCTATGGTTCTAGGAGAGGAGTGAGGAATGGAGGTAGTGATGGGAGTAGAGACAATGGGGTGAGACTGAACTTCCCCTCCCCTGCAACTCCTTGCAAGTCTATGCTTGTAACTCCCCAGCAATCCTTAAAAGATACAATGTTGCACCAGTGGGACGGGGACCTAAGACCACTCCAGAGGCCTTTGGGATTTCATACACTGCCAGCATACTCAGACAGAAGCCTTTAGTAGCTGTTCCCCTTTCAAAGGCAGCTGCTCTGCCATTGTAGAGGTTATGCTCAAGTACTGATGGCAGGAAACAGCAATCATCTTTCATCTGTGCTATGACTTATTTACATGCTGTCACAGTGCAGCAGCTTATAAACTGGGCAAATGTCTGTAAATTCTACAAAACCTAACCATCAGACCAAATACTACAATCAGCTGCAAGGCACTCCACTAGGGATCATAAACATTCTGAAAGGGCCACAAACCTCAGATCACCTCTAACAGGACATAAACATTTAAATTACTTATGGTCAAAATGCTCTCCAATTTAAGACGAGCAAAGCACTTTATCTACTTCATGTTCTTAGTTGTAACTTTAAATTGAAAGTAAAGGATTACATTCCATTTAAACCCTTTGGGTACAGGAAGGCACACATTGCCTTAACTAGAAGCCTTTAAAGGCTCCTTTGAAATATGTACCCACAAAGAAACAGCCATCAAATATTCATGCCACAACTTTTATTTGCTATTTCAAGCTGTAATCAAATTTGCATGTTGAAAAGCTAAACTTCACTCTCTCTGTATGTACCACCACATTTCAGAACTCCATCAATCAGAAACAAATATAAACTCCCCATATATATTAGAGTTGTGAAAGATCTGGTTAAACAGAAGCAATCTTCATATTCAGGTGACCATTAAACTAGCTGTATGACACTCAGACACACACAGCTTGTCAGTGGTTCAGTCAACAAAAGCTCACTATCACCAATAACTCATAACTACCTTTTACAGGATCTGTATATCTATCATTAAACCTTTGGGAAGTTAATGAGATGCCACATTATGGATTTAGCATGCAACATGCATTTTGCCTATGAAACATGGCTGATCCCTTCACCTTATCCATTTCAGCAGAAATATCTATCAGGGAAAGCAGAAGGGTCATACACACACACAAACCCATTTCCCCCAACTACCTTTCAGCTATCAGAAACAGGACAGGAGACACTATATTAAATCTTCCCAAGCCTACGGAAATGGGTTGCAGATACCACATGTAATCAGATGGAAAAATGACTGCATTTGGTGCAGCCAGGAGCCTGAAGGCCTGTCTGCACTGGTGCTTTACTTATGCATTAATAAATCCTGATTTCACCTGTGGTATCTTAAAGAGGCACAGCTGGGAAATAGTAAAGTCCCTGGGCTATTGTACCAAAAAAAAAAATTCCTGTGGTAGACTGAAATGTGATTTCTTATGTGATGGTTTCAATTTACAGCAATAACAAAAGCCCTATTCACAAGTTACAGTGAATGCAAGTACAATCTGTGTACAGTGTAGACTTGATTTTTCTTTATACGTGCGAGTAGTTCTCGTACTGCATTCCATGCGTGTATGGCTGAAAGTGCCACTGAAACCCCACATATTTGTCCAGGGACTGGTTCCCAGTTTCATTTGTAAAGCGGCTGCCTGTTGGCTCTTTCTTACAAACAGCTGTACACACATGCACGCAGGTTGCTAGGTGCGTCCACTGTAACGTATGAGCAAGGCTAAAGTCAGTTCATCTCACATGATGGCTTCACATGTAAGCCACAATCACTCTTGTGAGTACCACTGCTTGCTTCCTTTCTTGTGATCTTCTTCCTTTTATCTCTTCCACGCACACACACAGGGGGAAAGGTGATGAGCCCAAGCTTAATTTCTCATATGGCTCGCGCTGTGTAACTTTGTAGCAGCTGCTGTCTTAAACAAATGAACAATTGTGTAAGGCAAACTACCATGTTCCTGGTTGTAAGGGGATGCCTGGCATGAGCTCTTGCCATGCAGATTTTGCAAACACAAGTTTGCATCGTGTGAGCTTTTAAAAAGATTAAAACAAAAACAAAACCACTCTGAATGTGTTGTCCCACAAGTCATTGCAAATGAGTTATAGAATGTAATATTTCCAAAGGAGAACTTCAGACATAGGTGCTAGATAGTCCCCATTCTTTCAGACTGTTTGGAATCAGACTTCTATAGTCAGCCAAATCTGAAAGCTTCCTTCCCCAGGAGGATAAAGATGCATACCACCTTAAAGAAAATATATGAATTTGCCACAGGCTAAAACGATTGGGGGAACCTCTTAGAGAACCATCAAGATGGATCCCTGAGGTCTTATAAATGAACTAATACTTTATGTGGGGGGGGAAATGTCTTCGTGGTGCTTGGTGGTGTCAACAGTGGGAGGGCTTCTAATGTCCTGGCCCCACTGGTGGACCTCCTGATGGCACCTGGTATTTTTGGCCACTGTGTGACAGAGTGTTGGACTGGATGGGCCTTTGGCCTGATCCAACATTGGCATCTCTTATGTTCTTATGTTCTTAATGTCCTTGTGATGCCAGCATCTAAACTAAGCTTAAGTCAGGTCAAAATCAATAAAAAAATTTGAGGGTGGAATGGGGAGAACGGACCACTGGATACTTACCGTGAAGGGTCCTTCTCTAATGAAAGGAGGTCATCTTGTTGGGTGATTCCCACCATCCATTCAGGGAGACAGGAACTATGTTTTTCCTCTTCCTGTCTGAGTTGTGGGAGTCACCCGCCTTCTCAGTTCTGGTAACTCTGAAAAGTTGTGGAAAATATAATCCTACTGTAAACATAATGAAACTTTTAAGAACAGTTAACAGGCAGCCCCAGAGAATCAGGTAAGCAGTTGTTGTTCAGTCGCACAGTCAAGTCCGACTCTTTGTGACCCCATGGACCAGCCCCCACCAGGCCCTCCGGTCCCCCACCGCCCCCGAAGTTTGAGATAATCATAAATAGAACAATAAGACACATAAAGAAAGCAGCTTACGTTGACGATGACATTGGTAGGGACAAGATGTTCTCCTTTCCTCAGAGGAGAAGGACCCTTCATGGTAAGTAACCAATGGTCCGTTCTCCCTCTGAGGTGGAGGACATCTTGATGGGACTTCCCAAAGCAGTGTTCTCATAACTTGGTTGGGTCATCATCTTCAGAAGTCAGTACAAGCTGCAATATTCTTCTGCTGAAGGCAGCATCTGCTGAGTCATATAAGTTCATTTTATATTGTATAATGAAGATGGTGATAGACAACCATTTTGTGACCTTGCACACTTATCCTGGTGCATGTTTGGCGAAAACTGCATTTGTAGAAGCGCTTCTCACCAAGAGGGCTGTAATTCCAGTTGGGAATTCTAGTTTGTGTGCCTTATAAGCCTCGATGATGCAGGCTTTGAGAGTAGCACTGATGGCCAATTTTGACATTTTTCTTCCTATGTAAGGAGGGGAGATGTTTATGAATAAGGAATCTATTTTCCTGATATGCTCAGTCTTTCACAAAAAGGCTTTAAATGCTCTTCTAACATCAAGTGTAAGCCACCACTTTGCTTTGGGATACATGGGTTCTGGGACCTATGGAAAATTGAATTGACCTTGGGTTGGAAGGTTGGGTCTGTTCTTATGGTCACTGTCTTTATGAATTTGAGGATAATTTTTTAGAGTTGTACCTCTAAAGAAGCAGCATATATGTGGAAGATTAGAAAGACACCATCAAATTGAGGTAAGACTGAAGATAGTGCCGATATCTGTCTTCTGAGCATGGAAGATTTCAGTTCGGTGGATAGGCCATCTTGTAAGACGGCTAATACTGCTTCGATTGGAGGTTTGAGTGAATCAATCCCTTTCCTCCTGCTCCATCTAGAAAACGCTTTCCAGAAAGTGTTATATGTTCTAATCATTGACTGTTTCCTAGAAACTAATAGTGTATATCTGTCATGCTTGGTGAATACCTAAACTCAGGAAGTTGCTCTGTTCAGTCTCCAAACAATCAAGCATAACCAATCTGGATGAGGGTGCCAGAGAGGCCCCTGCTGAAGCATGTCTGGAGATACTGGTAGGGATAAAGGTGGAAAGATTGCCATTCTTGAAGGGCTGAGAACCACATGAAACAGGGCCACAGTGGTGCCACCATGATGACCTCCGCCTTCTGTTTCCTGATTTTTCTTATCAGCTTGGGGGTAATTGGTACAGGTGGAAAGGTGAAAAGTAGACCTGCCAGCCACTGAGAAGTCAGGTCATCCATTGCTTTGATCTTGGGATGACAGAACCTGGTGATGTACTGAGGGAGTTGGTGGTTGGTGGGTGATGCAACCAGACCCACCAGTGGAAGGCTGAAGTGGGATGTGATTAGATGGAACAGGTCTTTCTTGAGTGACCATTCTCCCTCCTGAATGGTCTCCCTGCACCAATCTGCCTGAATATTTACTACACCGTTGATGTGTTCTGCTTTTATCAATGTCAGGTTCTTCTCTGACCATCTTAGAATCTTGATCACCTCCTTGTGAAACCCTGATGGTTTGGACCACCCTTACCTGTTGAGGTAAGCTTTGGTCAAAATGTTGTCTGTTTGAATCAAGATGTGATGGCCTACAATCTGAGTGCTGAAGTGCAGCAAAGCAAGCCCCCCCTAACATTCAAACTTGGTACAAGAAGCTGTGGAATCAGTTCATTATGGAAAGCATCACTGATAAAGTTAACAGAAATAAAAGGAACGTCGTACATTTTGGGTTCGAAGCTAAATGGATGCCAATTTTAGAAGCTCTATCAGACAAAAAATTTATCTCAGCATCCTGGGATAACTATGTTAACATTCCTGGACCAACTCATTCCTGGACCAACATCCCTGAACCGGTATCCTGTCTAGTGTTGCTCCCAATCCTGACAAACAGGCATCAATGGATTTTTTTTAACCTCTCGAATGTAATATTTCTTCCTTTGAAGAAGGATGGACATTCATGTCCACCAAACCAGACTGGATTTTACAGATGGTAGGAAATCCAAGGTAGCATCCACTGTAAAGATACTGGCCTTTAGAATTCTGTTGGCCCCTTCTAAAGGATAATATTTTCTGGAAGTAACTGGATGAACTTCCTACTCCAAACTATGGTGGTCCTGGAAACAACAGAAGCTGTTGCTGATGCCTTGATCGCTATGGCTGTAGCTTCATGTGTTTTTTTTTAAGGCAAATTCTGTTTTCTTGTCCAAGTTGTCTCTGACAGATCCCTGGCAATCTTTGGATAGAAGGCCAAACAATTGTAATGCTGAAACAGGAATATCCACCAAGGGGACCTGTAAAATCTCATTTGTGAAGATTGGTAAGGCATATAATTTCTTTACAAAACCTGGGAACTGTCAGTTAGTCATGGGTTTAGCCCATTCTTTAAGCTGCCTTTCAAAAAATTCAGGGAATGAAAATACTCTTTTAGCCGCCATGGATCTAGGCAAAAATTCTTTATTCCCTCTGCATCTACCTTTTACTTCTAACCTTGGCACTGTGGTGTCATCGCCCACAGGGACCTACTGGAGTTCGAATGCTGACAAGGTTTTCGCCAGTAGGTACTGATAATCCTCTGGCTTGAAAAAAACAAATAGATTGCTCAGGAACATTAATATCAGGAACATTAAGATGGTCTGACAAAAATTCCCCTTCTTCCATGTCTTCCAGGTCACTGTCTGAAGAAGGTATGCCCTCCCAGAGCCTTCTATTTCTTTTTCTATTAAAGGATTGTTTCTGGGCTGCCTTCATTGGCCACTGAGAACCCCTGCCATAAGTCCCAATGTCCTGTCGGTGGGGGGGGGGAGTCAGAAGGACCCCTGTTAGATCTTATTCCTTCACTGTGACAGAAATTAAATATCTCCTCCCTCATGGTTTGTCTTAACATATTCATAAAGTCAGTTGGAAGAGTTAAAGTTTGGGTTTGGGTACATTACCTATCCAGAGACAGTGCAGCTCCTGAGACCTCGATAGCAACGGCTGTGACTGAGGGCTCTTTAGAAGCCATTTAGAAGTTTGCAGATGCAGTCATTTTGAAGCCTGTCCAAAATGGCCAGCATAACTGTGAGGGTCTCCGATGGCAGGCTTTAGGCTTCACAGAATGAAGATTAAGAGGTGAACATGAAATAGATGTAAAGGGAAAGTGTAGAGAATGAGAATAGTAAAGAGGAAGGAAGGAAGTAAGGAAGGAAGGAAGGAAGGAAGGAAGGAAGGAAGGAAGGAGCAATTAAAGGCTCTGTAGAAATAAAGCTTACAATCTCATTGATTTCCCTGATGAGGCAGGAACAGAACTGGGAAGGCAGGTGACTCCCACAACTCAGACAGGAAGACATAAAAAATAGTTCCTGCCTCCATAAATGGACGGTGGGAATCACCCACCAAGATGTCCTCCACCTCAGAGGGAGAAGACAGGTACAAAGAGATGTAAATTCCAAAGTCATAACTTATATTCTAATTTCAAAGTCCAGATATCTTTGGATACTTAAATCCGGTGACTGGAGGTATGAATGGGCAAGACAGACCTTTCTACAAACCTGAAAAGGGGGCTAGATTTGCAGAAAAATGTGAAATCGGGGGGGGGATACAGTGAGCAGCTTAAAAAATCCAAAAATGATAAAAGGAGTGCCTATAGATTTAAACAACGGATTCCCTCAGTGCCTGTTGCTAGGTAATCACAGCATTCCAAGCTTGGCTCTGTCAGTAAGGGGCAAAGGTAGGGGTAGGGTCCTTTCCAGCCCTATTTTGGCCTTTGAGGGAGAGCTCATTGGAACCAGGCTCGACTGGATTTTCCAGCTCCAGGTTTGAAAATTCCTTGAGATTTTGTGATCAAATCTGAGGATTGCTGTGCTTGGGGAGGGGAGACGCCTCAGCATGGTATAATGCCACAGAGTCCACCCTCCAAAGTAGCAATTTTCTCCAGGAGGACAGATATCTGGAGTTCAGTTGTAATTCTGGGTGATCTCCAAGTCCTACCCAGAGATTGGCAGCCTGGGTGATTTGATGCCACCTGATTTCCATGAATCAAGTAGGCCTGGCTGCTTGCTACTGTTCACATCAGCCACCCTATGAAAGCCAGTGTGGTGCAGCAGTTATAGCTTCAGATGAGGGTCTGCGAGACCCAGGTTCAGATCCCCACCTAGCTGTGAAAGGTCACTGGGTGACTTTGGACCAGTCACATACTTTCAGCCTAACCCACCTCACAGAGGTGTTGTATAGATAAAAAGGAGGAAAAGCAAAAAACGTAAGCTGCTTTGCTCCCCACTATGGAGAAAGGTGGGGTATAAATAAAGAAAATAAAGAATAAACATAGCTGAAGATGGGAGGCAGATAGCTGGTGAATAGCTGAGGAGAGAATTAGGCAGGGAGAAGATATGGGGGAATGCTAAAAGGAAGAAAAGAGGTTAGAAAATTCATGGACATTTTTTGGGGGGAGAGCCTGGGGAGGGGGGATTGAGGAATGAAGGGACTTCAGAGGGGTATAATGCCATGGATGCCACCCTCCAAAGCAGGGGCTTGGGTTGCCAACCTCCAGGTGAGGTAGGGTTGCCAAATTCAAAATACTTACCGGCGGGGGAGCGTCCAGTCGCTCCGGGAGCCGGTAGGGGATGCGCGCGCCATTTGAGGGGAAAACTCTTGGTTCCCCCGTCAAATGGCATGGCCCCGCCCCCAGCGTGCGACGTCACTTCCGGTGACGCGCACGCCGGGGCGGGGTTCCCCCCAGGCCCCTATTCCCCGGCGTCGGGGAACGGGGCCTCCAGGGCGGGGGATTTCCGCCCTACCGGGGGAGTTGGCAGCCCTAAGGTGAGGGCTGGAGATCACCCCAAAGGACAACTACTTTCCAGATGACAGAGATCAGTCATCTCTGATCTCATTTTGCGCCATTCTACCACGTATTCCAGCTATGCACCCAGGAGAAAATGGCTGCTTTGGAGGGTGGACTCAATGGCATTGTAGCCCACTGAGGTCCTTGTCCTCCCAAAGCTCCACCCCCAAATCTCCAGGGATTTCCCAATTTCGATCTGGCAACCCTAAGGGGAACTGATCTCAATAGTTGGGAGATCTGTTGTGATTCCAGGAGATCTCCAGTCCCCACCAGCCCATAGAAGGAGAGAAGGAAGCAGAAATAGGGAAGAGACGATCGGGGCTTTCA
>NW_015166478.1:82919-93290 GCF_001447785.1 Gekko japonicus | reverse complement strand
GAGGAAATAGTGGGAGAGGGGGAGGTACGATGCCTCCTGCAAGTCCCTGCAGGCTCCCAGTTGTATGTTCTAATACTTCAGCTGAGAAAGCACTCTTGGTGTTTTGAGTTTTTTATTGCCCACAGTGTCATTATCCAAAATGATAAGAAAACAGACACAAGCTGGCCTAAGGCCAGTTACCATTCCAAATCTTTCAATACAGAGTTCAAAGCCACCATGATGTCCTACAACTCCAAAGAACTGCCATGAATCTGTTAACTTATTTAAACGGTTCTACCTTTTAGTATCAAAAACTCCAGAACCACATAATTCTTTGTGTCAATGCGATTTCTGACTTAATTCTATAGCTGTTTCTCAGACCCCTTTGCTTAAATCTTTAGAAGGCTACAGAGAATTAGTAAACAGCATTAATAATGCAGCTTAAAAAAAAACCTTCACCTGACAGTAGAAAGCCCAAAATGAGTAAAGAATGTAGTTTTCCCATTCATTAAACTTTTCTCCATCGATGCATAAGCTCAATTCTCCTCTGTACCTTCCCAGAACATATGAAACTCTTCAGAAAAGACACATCCATAAAACGCTCCATGTTACATTTACCACAGTACAAAGCCTTGATTATACTGTAAAGTATTAAAAATGTTGTGGCAAATGTCTGGAATTAACTGACTACGTTGGACTGATGCAATGGAACATGCAGAAATTTTCCAGCTGCTCAGGGTGTGAAGATAGCAACAACAAAATTACCACAATTGAATTTTCTGATGGAAGGGGAAGTTGATCGTTTGATCTGCACGCGAATCTTCAAGGTAGACAGACTGTGCATAGCAGAATGAAAACCAAAGTAAGTAGAAAGCTGTCACAGGATATTGACCAGAGACAGAGACCTGAGGCAAAAAGGGTGGCTACCTTTGCCCCCCCCCCAAAAAAAGGAAAAGAGGCATGAGGGGGCTGGATGAGATTCACAGTGCGCATTTCCCTGCTTCCTTCCTTACCACTTACCTGTCTTAACCACCCCACCTACTGCTTTCTCTCCCGTCCATCCATCCATCATTTCCTTCTTTCTCGCAGCAACTCATGTGGCTTCTTCCCTTTCCCAGCTTTCTTTCCTCTCCCCACCACCTGTCACTCATTTTGCGCCATTCTACCACGTATTCCAGCTGTGCACCCACCCACCCACCCATCCCACCAGCTTCCTTCTTTTATTTCCTGCCCGCCTGCCCACTTCTCCTTTCCCTAACTTACTTCAAGTCTCAAAATGAAATTGCAGGTGCCATTATAGATTACCTAGGCCCCTACAGGCAACCTCAGTGGTGTTGTCCACAGTGAGGCAGATGTTGTGCTATAAGAAGCAGGATCTTGCTCCAGATGGTTCTTCGGGGCGAGGTTGATGTTGCTTGGGTTGGCTGTGGGACAAGCCCAATCCCACCTGGCAGAGGCATCCACCCTCCAACCCAAGCACCAGATCACACAGAGAGGAGAAGGAATTGGGGGGGGCACATGGGAGAACCACTGGAAGCCTTGATTCTACTACCCCAGGTACAGAGTGTGGTGGCCCACAAAGGGGAGGCTGATCTTCAGGAAGGCCAACTCATCCACCCTGGCCAGGTCCAGGCAGAAGCAATGGGGGCTGAAGATATTTCCCAGGTGAGAGAACACATGTTCACTCTGGATGCTGGTGGGAGGGTATGAGAGGAGATTCATGGCCATGCTAGTGAGGTCTGACCAGATGACGTTCTTGCGCAACCAGTACCCAAGGAGGTCAGAGCTGATGGGCTTGGGGGACTCCGCAAGATACTCCCTGAACATCATATCGATGGAATCCTCTGCCATTGCATGCCTGGCTAACCCAGCGCTTCTGCTGAACTCCTAATTCACTATAGACACCCAGAACTGGGCTTCTGGCTCACCTGTGCTTTGGAGAGCTCTGCCTCTTCCTCCCCTCCTTCTCCTTCATTACCACCTCCCCCTCGCCTCCAGCTTATTCCATCTGCCATTTCCTCTGAACTCATCTGCTGTTCCGAAACCTCCTCACCTCTCCACAGAGCTCATGCTCCCACTATATGAGCTGCGTGTTACAGAGAGTGATGCCGCCCTTGATCCAGAGGTCACACATGTAGGCCAGCTTCTACTTGCAGTCATCACAGAAAAGATGCAACCTGCCATGGATGCCCACCTGCAACCTGTCTGCCAAGGGAGCACTGGCGTCCCCTCTGGGCGCAGCCACACTGCGGAGTCCAGCAACAGTTCCAGGCCTCGAATTAGGAGGATGACTTGCCCCAGCATTGCTGTATGGGTGGAGAGCATGTCAGTGGTGCCCTGGAATGCCTTCAGGACATGCCCCATTTTGGAGAGGGGCAGCCAGTCATTGAAGCGGATGCTGAGCCAGATGGAGTGCCTGAGGGGGTCATACTGACAGCAGCAGGAGCAGCAAGGAGTTGGGAATCTTGGGATGTGGAAGGGGAGGATGCATCATCAACAACACCCGCTAAGTCACTGCCATCACTGTTCCCCCTTTCAAACAGTGTTTCGTTCCACTGCTCAGGCAGCAGCGCCAGAAACTCTTGAGCAGCAGCTGAGAACAGAGGTGAGCGCCAAGACCTTTGATGACAATGTGCTGGGGTGTCCTCCAATGGGGGGGAGGCTGTGTTCATTGCCCACGAACACTTGGCACACGGAAAACTGAGGGCATCTCCTGTGGCCACAAGCGCGACCCCTACCACCCCCTCTCATAGCACCACACACCTGACCAAGCACCCAACCGCAGTCCAGAAGAGTTGTTCAAATGGGTGGGGGTCTTGGCAAATTGGCAGAAATAAAAACAAACAGGCAGGTAGAAATCATTGCAAATGAGAAGCAGCTCGGGGGGAAAGGTGAATCGGTGTGACTGCATGTTAGCCATTAACTTGGAGAGGGAGGATATAATCGAGCATTTGGATATAATCGAGCTGAAAATACACATGAAAAATCAGTGTATTAGATCAGCTTGAGTATACCCAAAGTGATTCAGAACACCTGAAATTCTGTGAGTAATTGTAACGAATGTCCAATTTTCAAAAGTGTTTCAGGTTTTAGGGCAGGGAGGGAGAAACAGGAAGCCAGCCTGGCAGAAGCCGTTTGGCAGCACCTGGGCCCTTTAAATGTTAAAGGGTCATTTTTTTATGAGAGAAGAGCTGACAGTTGGTTCCCCCCACGTCCAGTTAGATTTCTTAAATGAAAGGAAGGACACAATCTAACCTGGCCCTCCCACCCTTCATCCTCCTATCATCATTCTTCTCCTTACGGGGAGTTTAGATAGCATATTGATTTTTAACACCATCTGCTAGACGAATAGCGTTTTAATTGTTTTAACCATTTATAACTGATTATTATAATTACAATTTAATCTTAAATATTTATTGTATGCTTGGAGATGTTGTACACCACTCTGGGCCCCGTCTAGAGGGGAGAGTGGTTTATAAATCAAATAAATAAATAAATAAATAATAACTTCACTGGCGGCCACAAGGCCAAATTTTGGTTCTTCCCCTCCACCTCCAGCCCACAGCAGGCTGGGCAAAGTTCTGGAGCCCTGTGAGGTTTCGCGGGACAGCAAAGGTGACAGAGTGGCAGAGCCCACCCCAATGGTTAGAAAATGGTGAGAGAGGCAGCAGGCAGGCTCCTGGAGTCCAGCAAGCCTTGGTTGCCCTGTGGAGTCTCCCTTGCCTTCCAAACATAGGAAATAATGGTCCCATTATTTCCTATGGGTAGACTTCAGGCATCCCCCCCCCCCCCTTAGCTTAATCTAATTCACAGGGTAAATATGAGGCTACAGTGGGGGAGGTGTCAGTGTGGTCGAGGTGTGCCTAAACTAGAGCTGCCAAGTCTCGTTGAATCGCAGTGGGGGATCGTCATTCTTTACAGGAGCTCTGCCGCGGGGGACGGCAACAGGCGTTGCACCGCCTCCCCCGCCGCGATTCAACGAGACTTGGCAGCCCTATCCTAAACTGAAATTACTTCTGAAATTTGATATTTTGAAGTGGCTTGGTTGGGACTGGCAAACCAAAACATTCCCAAAATGTTGGGAGTAATGAAAATTTATCTCCTAAAATGTCACAAGTGATTCAGGAAGAGGTAGCAGGAATGGCAAGGAAGGAGGAGGGGAGAGAGTGGGAGACCATGTGCCCCATGCAACAGACCTGGTCTCCAAGTCTGGCTAGCAAGCCTACTGTCCACTGATTCTCATTGAGGCCAGGTCTACCACGATGGATCTTTAAAGGGGGGTTGCCATAGCCCAGCCAGGGTGCTCTCTGTGTCTCTCCCTCTCACTGCTCCTACTACCTCTGCTTCTTTTAAACTTTAAAGTCCCGCTGTTTTAAATTGACAGCAGACCCATCTGCATTATCTTTTAATTCTCTACAGATGGGCACGAACCGGGAAAACGGATGTTCATCCCAGTTCGTGGTTTGTGAGGTCTCATGAACTGGGATGAACCTCCCCCAGTTTGTGACCCAGTTTGGTTTGTGAGGCTCGTGGATCTTCCCTCCCTCCATTCCGCTGGTGGCGGCAGCTATTCGAGGCCAGCAGAATGGGAGGAGGAAGATGATCTTGGAAAAAACCATTAAAAGGGAATGTTTCCTTTAAACGGATTTTGCAAGCAGGTGCCACTTCCAGCGGAACTCACCCCTTGGACTTCACTCAGCCGCAGCACCAGCTTACAAAAGCCATTTAAAGGGAACATTCCCTTTGAATGACTTTTGCAAGCCATTTCAGTGATCCCATTCACTCTCCCCTGCTTCTAAGCATCCATTTCATCCATTTAAAGATGACTTTTGCAAGCCATTTCAGCAATCCCATTCACTCTCCCTATTTCCAAGCTGAAATTTCAGCATTTCAAGTGATCCCTTTCACTCACCCTCTTCCAAGGGGGGGGAGGGGGTAATGAAACAGATCACTGAAATCACGTCCAACTGGGAAGGCATTTAATGTTCACTTGTGAGTTGCTCTCCCACTGCCATGCAACTTGCAAAAACCATTTAAAGGGATCCCTTCAAATAGTTCTCGCAAGCCGCAAACCGCAGTCTCTTTAAATGCCTTCTCCAAGCCCCGCCGCTGGTGCCAACATGTCTGCTGACACAAACGACACAAACCCACCTGGTAGGTTTGTGGAAGGTTCATGTGGCTCGTGAAGGCAGGGTGGAGAATTTTGGTTCGTAATTCAGTTCGTGCCCATCCCTATTCTCTACTACTGCACTGTTCATTGAAGGTCTTAGGCTGTATGAGTACTGTGTTTTTATTCTGTGACCTGCCTTGATAAATAGGCTATAAATAATGTAAATAAATAAATTGAAGAGCTACAGCAACATCTGCACTGCAGCACAGCTGGGGCATGCTCTCTCTTTTTTTTTTTTCTTTCCCTCCCTCCTCCTTTGCCACTAAAGGGAGCAGAGGCAGCAGGAAACTTTAAGGGGCCACTGTTTTCAATGAGCAGTAGATCTGGAGTCCAGATTCAGAGTAATGTTATAATACTTGTGGTCTGTAAACAGTATCTCTGGGCAGCAAAAACTCTTCAGATAACCTATTCACAGTTGATAAGTGAAAGGGATTTTTTTTACATGTCAGCAGAACTCATAATATACCTGGCCAATTAAATATTTATCATTTGAACCCTTAATTTTTAATCTAATACCACAGAATTAGGGGGTTTTTTTAGTTCCTAACAGTAAAAATGTCAACTATACAAGAATATTTACTAGTACATTCTATTTTAAACCGATAACTAGCAGTATTTACCTTTTTTGCTGGTTAATTGAATTACGCTGTATTCTTAAATGTCAATATCTCTTGACACTTACCTCCAGATAATCACCACCTTCTTGTATCCACAGAGTAGATAAAACCAGTACGGTTTTAATTGCCTTTTAATTAAATATCACAGCAATGCAGCTCAGCAATTTTAAGCCTGAATTTTCACAGATAAGAGCTAATCGTGGGTATTTAATAGACTGCCTCCTGTTGGGCCAGGGCAGGGCAATATGAAGGTGGTCCTTAACCAGAAAGGAGCAAAGAGATCAAAATCTTCTACTTTATAAGATTAGCAAGCCAGTCTCATCCAGAATCTTTTAATAAAGATCTGGGAGTTTCACCTGACCTACTCTGACCCAGGTGCAGTAAGAGGCATTGCTTTCAGTCCACCTGCAGTTGCTTTTTATTTGGAACTCGTTGGATAGTTCTCTGGTTGCCATCATGGGCTTGACCAATCATAGGTTTGAGTCCTGACACAGACAAAACTGCAATGGCCTATTTACATTTTAATAATAGTTAAACAAAACTGGAGCTTTCCTAATAAACATTTGCATTCTTACAGTCAGTGATGACCCTGTCCTTGAATAATTAGGGTTGTATCCTGCAAAGCAATTCCATGAAAGCTAGTGATTTTCACCAATTCCACCCTCCCGCTTTAGACGTCTGACTCCACACTCACACTGTTCCTGGGGGTCCCCCATCTTCAAGGAACAGCATTGCACAGGGTACTCTGGGCTGTAGTAGAGGAAGGTAGGCAAGGAACATCCCTTCCCTTCCTTCCATCAATGGAAACGTTCTGCAGGCTCCAAGCCTTAAGTTGCAACTTTTACTGTTATAAACAGTGAGCTTCTGGAGATGGGACAAGAAAATAAGCTGTTTTGAAGCACAGCGGCAAAGTCCAAAGTCTTCAATTATTGTCTTAAAATGGAAAATATGATGTGCTAGAGATGCGCTAGATTCGTTTTGATGGTGCCAGGTGCAAAAATAAGTTTTCAAGTTGGAACAAGTTGCTGGAACAAAGGCAAGAGAAAAAATACAGCACTGTGAAAGATGGCACTCTGAAAGACAGGAGTTAAATCAACTGTGAACTTGAAGTTGTTTTAAGGCCTCGTGGCAAAGCCTATTTTCTCTCTCAATTTTTGGAGGGAGGTTTTTTCAAGCAGGCATGTACTGAACAGCCTGCCAGGTGAAGAATTCTAAGGAACTCGAAGGCTTGCACAGGGCTTTCTAATGCAAATGGTTTTGGTTTTGGTTGGTTCTCTACTTTGGTTGGTTCAGCTACTTACAACCCTTTGTCTATTTAAATCGTAAATTCAGTTTACTATTTACTATTTTTCTCATATGATATCTGGATGAAAAGACATCCTGCAGATGCAAGCAATCCATGCATCATACTCCTCTGGAAGTATATTTGCTTAGTATTTCTAGCCTGACAAACATTCTAGGTCTAATATACCGGATATTCTAATGTTCAAAATGGAATGGAATTAAAAGGTTGACATGAAGAGGTCCTTAGTCACATTTCTGTGAGGATATTCACAAAAACTCCCAGTTCCTGTAACACTCATTTTAACTCTTTATGCCACCTTTGTCAAAGTGTTTAAAATTATGTGAATATACTCAGATAATGAAAGCAGAAGAAAATATGAAAATACTGGATGGGACTAGAAGCTACAAGAAGAGTTTATCTGAGGATAGCCACACCTCCATAGATGTTATGTTTACTCTTCTTCATTCAAATGTCATACATCCAAAAAAAATACTGGTATAATAAAACATCTATCCCTACTGTTTCCAATACTACCCTGCTACAGAGCTGGAAATGACAGACAAACCACATCTGACATAGCGGACTCTGCTCCAGAGAAGCTAAACATAAGCATTTGTTAGTTTTTAAGGTGCCATAAGACTCCTCTATCTTTTTGCTGCAACAGATTACCCCTCTGGAAAGAACTATAGCTGACTTTCCTCAGACATACTGTGTACCAATAGGGTATAATGGCTATAAAATGCAGAAGGGGAGAGCTATGAGCATAGTTCCTTTGAAGGAAAGGAGGGATAAAAATGTGATAGACATTCTGCAGTTATTTTTTCACAACTTTCTACCAAGAATAGAATTTAACTGCAAATATGTTTGAAGGTTAAATTACATTTTGACACAGGTTACACTGCCACAATCGAGCTCAAATTGTGTACAAACATTAGTCATATGTGAGACAAAGTATCCAAAAGTGGAACATGTATTTGCATCTACATGAAAAACCACATTCGGTTAATTTAGGCTTGCCAAGTCCCCCTGGGGGGGGTGGGAAAACCCCCGCTCGAGAGGCCCGTTACCCGCCGGCGGCGGATCAGGCCTCGGGGAGAACCCCACCCCCAAAGCATGCGACGTGCCCGGTGTCAGCACGTCACCCGGAAGTGACGCAGTTGGGGGCAGGGCCACGGTCATCCGACGGAAAACTCTATGGTTTTCCCTCGGATGATTGTCCCCCCCCCTCGGCGTGGTTGCGTCACTTCCAGGCGACGTAATTTTGGCATGCGCGCTTTGTGCACGCGCACGGACTCCCAGAGCAGCGCTGGAGTCTTCCGCTCTGCATACAGTAAGAACTAGGCAACCCTAGGTTAATTCAACCTTACTGAACTATTATAATGCAGACAGGAATACATATCCAGGTATGTATACCATCCATTTCACCTTCTGTACATAGATCTTTGTTACTGGATCAGGGCAACTGTCTTTCTCCAGCCAACACAATATTGCTATACGGCTAGTAAAATGCCACATTTTGCCATTCTGTATACATTGCATTTGTAGTGAACCTGTTCAGTAGTCAAATATGCGGTGTTCAACTCTCAAAACCACTGATTGATAATCAGATAGCGAGAAAGGAGAGATTTGCCCTGCTTAGGCAGAACAGCACAAACAGCTATGGAATAGGATTGTTCAGAAGTTGGTTTACTGCTGATCAGGGAGAGGAGTCGCAGCAAACCATGCTGGGTCCCAGCCTTGTTAGGAAACAGCACCTTTTAAGGGAGGGAAATCTGAAGTCAACTCTCAGCCAATCCTTCAATCAGCTGAGAGTCAACTCCTGATATCCTAGCCCTGGAAACATGGCTGTGTGCCAGACTTTCTGGAACAGCTAAGCTATGGGGGGATGTTTCAGAAGCCAACTCCCAATTGATCAGAGAGGGGCAGATTGGCCATTATGGCTGCCAGGTCTTCTACCAGTAGGTTGCTGGCCTCTCCACACCCAACCTGGGCTGGGCCAGCCCAGTGGAAGAAAGGCTGCAATCAGCCTGATCAAGTGTGGTGCAGGGAAGGCAAGCACAGCCCCTCCCAGTCCCATGCAGGCAGCACCCATCTCTGTGCTGCACTTGGAAAGAAGTACCAGACTTCTCCAGCTGGGCAGGCAAACTGCTTATTCTTTCCTTTAGGGGGTGAGGCTGGGCAGCCAGGCAGTGGGGCCCTCTTCCAGGGCCACTTTCCCTTCCCAGTCTGCCCAGTATCAGATGATCAACTGGGAGTGTGCTTCTCCTACCTCTCCAAAAAATCACCGTTCTTGGGGAAGACTGAAGCACAACAAAGTCAGAGAGCCTTTTTGGAGAGTGGATTAGAAACCCACTCTTAGATTAGCCGAGAGTGGGTTTCTAATCTTCCACCACCACCCAAATCACTGTTTGGCCAAGGCTTAGACACAGCAAATTTGAGAGCCAAATCTTCTAATCTCTAAATCTGCTGTGTCTCAGCCTTCCTCAAACACAGTGATTTTATGGGAAGGGAATAGATACCCCCTCTCAGCTCAACTAGGAGTGGGTTTCTAATCCACCGCCTTCCAAAAAGCACTGTGGGGGAAGGCTGAGACACAGCAGAATTAGAGATCAGAGGGTTCAGATCTGACTTTACTGTGTTTCGGTGTGTCTCGCTCAGGCACAGTGATTTTTTTCAGGAGGGGAAATCAGAAGCAGACTCCTGACCATGATCAGCTGTGAGCCTCCTGATCTCCTCCCCTCAAAAAAATATTTGCTGTGACCAAGAAGCAGGCTGGTAGGCAGCAAAGTTGCTAGAATTGGGACAGGGACATCACAAGCAGCTCTTTTTTTTTGGTAAACAAATTTTTATTTTCTTAGGAACATAACATATAAGATTAAAGCATTCAGTCCATTGTTTACCTCATTCCCTTCCTCCCCTCCCTCCAGTGGCTTCCCGCAATGCTTCTCCCCCTTCTTACAAATTTCATTATATCATTAACACATCATTTGTTATCATCCAACCACAAGATAACATCATTTGACTTAATATTGATCTAAACATATTAAGTTTTGTTTTACATCCCAGTTCTTTTCCAGATATATTTTAAAGTCATTCCATTCTTGAAAAAACACGTTGTCTTCTTGATTATTCAACTTCTTTGTAATTTTATCCATTTCTGCCATGAACAGAACTTTTTGTATCCAGTCTTCGATTTCTGGTACTTTCTCAGTCTTCCAAAATTGTGCATAAATCATCCTCGCTGTTGTAATAAGGTACCAGAATAAAGTCCTTTTAGTCGAGTTAACTTCTTCCATTTTTAGTCCCAAAAGCAGAATTTC
>NW_015166478.1:57129-82515 GCF_001447785.1 Gekko japonicus | reverse complement strand
GAGCCTGGGGAGGGGAGGGTTTGGGGTGGGGAGGGACCTCAGCAGGGTATAATGCCATAGCGTCCACTGCCCAAAGCAGCCATCGTCTCCAGAAGAATTGATCTTGGTCATCTGGACATCAGTTGTAATAGCTGGAGATCTCCAGGTGCTGCCTGGCGGTTGGCTTATGTTAATTTGGGTCTATGCAGTGGCAGCTAAGGTAGAAAAGCACCTCCTCCTATGCCATGTCTTCTGTGTTCCAAGGGTCTGGAAAGTGGTTCCATAGCCAGTTACACAGTTGCCAACTCTGGGTTGGGAAATACTTGTAGATTTGAGGGGTAGAGCCTTGGGAGGGCAGGGTTTGGGGTGGGGAGGGACCTCAGCTGGGTATAATGCCATAGGGTCCACTGGCCAAAGTAGCCATTGTCTCCAGGAGAACTGATCTCGATCATCTGGACATCAGTTGTAATAGCTGGGAAATTTTCTGTAGCGGAAATGATGTGCTGTGGCTGGGGAGATCTCCAGATCTTGAGATTGGGATATGTATTTTACCTCAGGACTCCCAACAGCAACAGCAGACTATTTAGAATGTTAGAGGCAAAGGCCAATCAGGCCAGATATGCAAATGACCTCGGTGTTCTGACTGGCTATGGGGGAGAGAGGAACAGCAAACTGTTTAGAATGTGGAGGCAGGACTCAGGCAACGCAGCCAGTGGATAGGGAGACTCTATGAATGACAGATCATTCAGCCAACTGATTTTGGAGCGTGTTGGAATGTTCAGGGGAGTCCATGACCAAAACAGAATTATATATAAGGAGAGATGCTTAGCCACAAAAGTGGTTCAGCATTGATCACCATTTCATGAGAAGGCAGACATACAATTAGGAAGAAATATGTGCACTGTGATTTAGAGACACACTGTATTAACCTGGAATAACATCATGTTCATCCACAATACTTTTCCTGTCACGTCTGTCTTATCTAATAGCTATCAATAGGCCATTCCCATCTGAATGGCCAACCTTTTCCTTCTTTTGATTTAAGATTCAAAGAATGGACACCATCTGTTTGCAAAGTTTTACAGGTAATATGGCCCTCATAAAACTCATAAAATTTCAGTTAAAAGGGTTACTCCATAAAACCTTTAAAGAACTGCTTCATAAAACATTAAGTCTCTTTAAAGTAAAGGGCAGAGGACTTTTAAACACACTTTAATAGTCATTTAATTTTTATAGGATATTTCATTCACAAAAGAACTAGAAAGATACAACCCCACTGAATGCATAAAGATAAGGAAAGGTGATAAATTGTAATTGCTAAAGTCAGACCATGCTAATTCACGTTACAATAGTATTGGCTATTACAGCAAACAAAAGCATGAGCTAGTATACATAGTTAATATTGTAGCTGATTATACACACACACACATGCACACACAGACTAAGTTTCCAATATGCTGAGGTTCCACATGAAGTCAAGAGTACCAAGTTACCATACCACAGTGAATTCAGGTGGTACTGGCTGCCCCAAAACAACCGCACTGCAAGATAGCTCCATGCTACATTTTGTAAATAGTAGCCACATGGTAAGTTCCCAGTGTTAGCTGTAAGTTACCCCACTCTTCTTTGCAGGAGCTCAGAAAGGTATAACCAGGATTCCTACCCACCTACCGACCACGCCTAGATCTAATCAGCTTCAGAGAGAGACCAGCAGGCACCTGAAAACAGTTGTTCAAGAGTTACTCTAAACAGTAATAGAATGACTACTCTAAATGCAAAGTATTTTTTTGCTGAACAGCAGCAGTTCACATTGGAGACTTAAAATATTAAATCTCTCTTGTGTGGGAAAAAATTATCCGTATATACAAAGCAAGCATGGAGAAAAATCTAGTCTAGTCTCCAATCCAATATCTTTATAGATTTGGGGTTGGTTGGTTGGTTGTAATTCCAGGGAGCATTCACCCAGTCACCTGCTGCTCGTAATACGGAATGCTGAAGACCAACGATATCTCATGTGAGACTAGTCATAGATTTTTCTGTTTCTAGCACCACCAGTAGAATGGAGTAAAGACTCCACAAATGGACAAGAGTCACTGTAACAGTGAAATTTAAAGGTTCCCGTAATGTCTCAGAAGGCTTAGGTAGTATGATGTGATCTCATCAGATCTCAGAAGCCAAGTAGGGTGGGCCCTGGTTAGTATTTGGATGAGAGACAACTCTATGGTTTTCCCTTGTATGGTCGTGGCCCTGCCCCCAGCGTGCCCGGCGTCATGACGTCACTTCCCTGTGATGTGCTTGCGGCGCACGCACGCGCGCACCGGGAGCCGCACAGGAGTCCCCCGCCGGCAAGGTAGGTAACATTTGGCAACCCTACTTGTGACACAGAGGTAGGCAATGGCAAACCACCTCTGAAGGTCTCTTTCCTTGAACATATTGAGGTTAATTGGTTTGGTTAGTCCAGTCACCATTAGTTAGCAGAGTGCTTAAATAAAGCTGCAAATGCAGGAGCGTCACTTTACCAGGTTGCTCGGCTTACAAAGCTACACAGAGCCACATTGCAAGTTTAGAAGAGAAATACTTCTCTCTTTATTTGAGAAGTACACTTTGGATAGGAAAGAGAGAGACTGATAGATTACTAACTTACTAGCTAAAGGAGGGAGGCGGATGGCAAGAGGCCCATCTGCCTCATGGTGCCGAGAGAGGACAGCATGCCCCTGTCTTGTTGCATGCTGATAGAGAGCAAGTCTTCATTCAGAGTGAGAGAGAAGCAGGAAAGGGAAATTGGTCCTTGAGATTACAATCGGCATATCAAAGAGGACAGTGGCAGAAGAGAAGATACAGGAAGAAAGGTCAGTGTGCCTAACTGGCTACCTAGCCTCTCTTGCCACTAAGTCTGAAGGTCTGAGACAGGGGACATCGCATCTGGAACTTCCAACAGAAAACCCCATGAGGGGGTCACCATAAATCAGCTGTGACTTGAAGGAACTTTCTACCACCACCATAGGGTTGCCAAGTCGCGGCGGGGGATCGTAGGTCTTCACAGAATCCTTGCCGTGGGGACAGCAAGACGCGTTGCACCCGCCGTCGCCAGGATCTGAAACTACGCATCGCTCTGGCAATGGGACTCCAAATGGCCCCGTTGCTAGAAGGACACATAGCGTCATGTCCTGGCGACAGCGGTGCAACACGTCTCGCCGTCCCCACGGCAAGGATTCTGCAAAGACATGCATATTCCCCGCCGCAATCTGGCAAGATTTGGCAGGCCTACACCACCACCAGTATGATGCATGGTATGTTGTTTCATTCTTGAGGACAAAATGCTAAGCAATAAAGAAGTCCATACACCATTTCTGAACTAACCTAATGCTAGGTTGTGTCTTCCCTTTTTTATTTCCAGATAGAAGTTACAGCTGAAAGACACATGAATCAAACACAAGCGAACCACATCCTCATGTTAAAAAAGGGTGATTTCCCTCCCCCAGCAGCCATAATTTCAGCCCAACTAAACTGGGGCATTTTCAAAGCAAGCAGAGACCACAGACCGGTGAGAAGCAAAAGGGAAGGATAAAAGCTTTACTTGCCTTTGGTTTGTAACCGAGTATCCTTTTAATGCCATCTGCTTCAAGAAAACACAGATACTGGTTTTTTTACCGTATAAAAGGAATATTTTTAATTCCAGGCTATATTTTTAAAAGTCTGAACTCTGTTCTAAATCAAAAGACAGAGAACTCTTTAATTTCTTTTTTATCAAAGCAGTATGTTGAAAGGTTTAATATCTTCAGAGCCTTAAAACACATGGTAGTTGCAAAATTTTTAATGAATTAAGACATAATATTTCAAAATATTGAATATATACCAACAAATTATAAATGTCTGGGTACTTTGTAAACACGATCATCTTTTTTATGGTTATTTCTAACCTAGTGATTCAGGAAACTTACTTAAGGTCTTGTATAGGAATACTGCTTCTATATTCACATGCCTTCTCCTGTGATGTCTTTTGATAATATGCTGTGTCTTGTTTCCTGTTGCAAGCCAATTGGTGAGGCCACATGGCCTCAATAGCCATGCCATAAACCCACATTCTTTCACACTTTCATGCCAAACACCAGACCTCATGGCTCCACTTTCTGGCCCACATTGGACTAGTCACGTAGACCATGAAGTAGCTGGAGTTTGGGGTCAGATGACTGCAGGCGGGGTCCCAAACTTATAGCCTATCCCCACACGCAGCTATGGCAACCAATAATTGGGCACACCCATGCCCACTCGCAATTGGCTGATGACCACATCTAATTTGTTACTGGAATTGGAGTATAATTGTTTGATCCCTATGGGGGTGAGCTCTCTTAGCTCTCCCTTCCTCCTCTTGTCATTATCTGTTTTATGGCACCTGAAATGCTGCCTCTTGAGAGACAAAGAGTTGCTTTGTGACTTGGAGCACATGGTGTGCAAAAATTGGATTTCCCTTCAAAATCCCTTGGACTATCTTGGACTGATGAATACTCCTGACGTGGTAACTATGAATCATTAATGTTTAGTTAAGGCAAACAGTCCTAGCCTTTGTTATTTTTGTAATCTCTGGTAGTCTATGCTAAGCTCTGTACTGAATAAAGATCCTCCTTATTGCTAAATTGGTTTTGATGTTGTAACTGAATTCCAAGTCTAAGCCTGGTGTCTAACCCTGACCGCATATGCAACCTTGGTAAGAGTGTGCACCTCTGGATAGAGTTGCTATTGTGTTAAATCCCAGATGCTAACTAAGGGTTGGAATCTCTCCCTTAGGAAAGGCAGGGACTAGTGAAAAGAGGTTCTGGCGGCAAATTGCTGTGAAGACCAGAGATGGTACAGACTGTCCAATGCCTTGTTGTTTAATGTACTGAAAAGTACAGGATTCCCTCCCATTCCTGGACTGGCCTGGGTGGGGTAAACCCTGTACAGGTCTATTAATATTTTTTAAAATCCAGACACATTTTTTTTAAGCTTCATTTTTATGACTTCTTCCAAGGAACATTGGAAATTGTGTTATGAAGGTGTGGATAATTTTCTGACGAACAGCCCTGGCTCCCAAACAAAACAATAATTTTGACAGAAGGAGCCATTACTGATGAAACCTATACAACTTTGGTGTCTTCTTGAGCCTTATCAAGTCTGAAGAGCATCTCGGGGCCTCACTACACGTGGTCCTTGATAGCTAGGCTTGCCAGCCTTCATCTGGGGCCTGGAGATCACAGAATTACAACTGATCTCCAGACTACAGTGATCAGTTTTCCTGGAGGAAATGGCAACTCGAGTGTACTCTATGACATGGCATCCCTGCTCAGCTTCCCAAAATCCACCCTCCCAGTGCCACCCAAAACCTCAAGGAATTTCCCGAGCCAGAGTTGGTACTGATAGCTCAGCAGACCCAAACAGTCCCAGTTTTGGGTACAAAACCCCAACACTTAAATCCTTTCCATGAAAATTCATACTTCTATGAACTTAGATTGCTTACTTTAAAATGGAGACATCAAAAAATCTGCATCCGCATGTGGAAAAAAATTAAGCTAAGATCAATAGGCAGTGTAAAGGCACAAACTGACTGGGCATACACAAGCCAGTACTCAGCTGTGTACGCTAGATTGCACTAACTTGAACTGAACAAGGCAAGAACCTTTCAGAATGCTAAGGAACGTAGTCAGCCATTGGTCAACTTGTGATGGAAGTAATGATTTATAATGTGTCTGAACCAACATGCAGTTAGTGATAGTCCTGATCGGAGCTCTTGAATAAAAGGTCAGCGCAGCCAAAGATAAAACTGCATCTCAAATACAAACAGTGTACGGGTGCTTTCCATAAACAAGAAGATATTTCTTAACATGTCATGACTGTAGGTCAAGCTAGCCAACAAAAGAACTTGTCAAATAAGCATGCCAAACCTATAAGCATGTTTATTTCATATGACTGTTAAAACAAATTTAGACAGGTCCACCAAAACAGTGAAGCTCAATGTAAAACCTCAGCATGTTTAATGAGAATCCCTGTCTGTTTGATGCCTTAAGCCTTGGTTTCTATTCTACAGTTCTAATGAACATAGCTACTTTGAGAAGAAAGCAATGCTCATTAGTGGCTGGGGCCCTCAAACCAACCGAAGTTAACAAGCCTTGCAAGAAAAAAACTCTCAAGAATCATAAAACTTACTAGAAGAGGAATTTGGCTTTCTGCCCTTCAATAGCTTACCCAGTTAAAGGAAGAGAAAGTGAGCTCTAAAATGATTAATGTGACTTGGGGGTGTGAGAGTTTTAACCAAGCAAGAATGATGGGCTTGCCAGATAGAGGCCATGAGGCCCAATAAAGACAGCTAAAAAAGTACCCAAGATGTCAAGGGAAACTCAGGTTGATCTGTAACCAAGATTAAGTTTGAGAAAAGTTAGAAAAACCTGGATAGACAAAAAGCTATTACGGCTAATCCAATGATTATATTCCAATTTCTTGGCCCAAGTTTGAATGGAAATTTTAGGATGGCTAACACAAGAGACAGGAGAAGATATTGGATTTATACCCCGCCCTTCACTAGCCGAAGGAGTCTCAGAGTGCCTTACAATCCCTTTCCCTTCCCCTCACCACAAAAG
This sequence comes from Gekko japonicus, assembly GCF_001447785.1. Classification (NCBI taxonomy): domain Eukaryota; kingdom Metazoa; phylum Chordata; class Lepidosauria; order Squamata; family Gekkonidae; genus Gekko; species Gekko japonicus. Next base: position 75,925 of record NW_015166478.1, on the reverse strand, counting down.
ACACCCTGTGAGGTAGGTGGGGCTGAGAGAGCTCTCTCAAGAGCTGCCCTTGAGAGAACAGCTCTGAAACACCTTATGACTGACCCAAGGTCACACCAGCAGCTGCATGTGGAGGACTGGGGAATCAAATTCGGTTCTCCAGATTATAGTCCACACTCTTAACCACTACACCAAAATGGGGGTTAGGCAAGGTTGTTTATTGGCCCCTCTTTTGTTTTATCTATATATAAATGATCTAGCTATCTTCTCAGCTCCCCCTTGTCACCCACCACTACTCTGGCACATCAAAAAATACCATTAATGCCATAGACAGATGATACCTTGCTACTTTCTTGCTCCCCATTAGGCCTTCATAAATTACTTAAGGCCTTCTCTGAATATTGTCTAAATGAAGGATTATTTATAAACACCCAAAAATGTAAAATCATGGTATTTTCTAAAGCAAGAAATATTCCTGAAATAGCAAGTTAGACAATTTTATTATCCAGGTATTAGTGTCAAGCAAATTTAAGATGGAAATTACATCTGAAAAACATTAAACACAAAGCGAAAGTATCCAGTAATGCGCTAATTCACATTTTTCATGCCCAGGGTAGGAATTTTATACCTGGAGTGACCAAAGCATTTAATGCTATGGTGATTCCACAAATACGAGGGGGGGGGGAACCTCAATAGATTCCCCAAATATGGTATTGGGGTTTTGACTGATGTAGTAGATCAAACTTTAATGCAATTTCTCCACAGCATGCCAAATTGTGTCTCTGGGGTAGCCCTCAAAAAAGAGTTAGTGTGACAAAGATCATTTTTATTAAATCGAAAGATGCTCATGTCTAACGAGGGGCTCCTAAGTCTTATTCGAAAAGATCTGTTACTGAAATCTTGGGGAAAGGTCACTGAAAACAAGCTGTTGTTGGGTTTTAACCCTAACAAAGCATGAGATGAAAGAAATCAAGTTAGTGTTGATATTCCTGGATTTTAGAAGTACTCAGGAGACAGCACAGCAGGTCTGCTCAGTAGCCGCTCATGTCCTAATCCCCTTTAATTTTATTCCACAATCATAACCAAAAAGGCTTTTATTGGCATATATATATGTCCGCATGGTCAAAGCAATGGTATTCCCTGCAGTCATGTATGGCTGCGAGAGTTGGACTATAAGGAAGGCCGAGCGCCGAAGAATAGCTTCTTTTGAACTATGGTGCTGGAGAAGACTCTTGAGAGTCCCTTGGACTGCAAGAAGATCAAATCAGTCAAACCTAAAAGAAATCAACCCTGACTGTTCCCTGGAAGGCCAGATAATGAAACTGAAGCTCAAATACTTTGGCCACCCAATGAGAAGGGAGCACTCACTGGAGAAGACCCTGATGCTGGAAAAGATTGAAGGTCAAAGAAGACAGGGACGGCAAAGGATGAGATGGTTAGACAGTGTCATAGATGCAACGAACATGGAGTTCAGCAAACTTCAGAGGACAGCGGAAGACCGGAAGGCCTGGCGTGATCTGGTCCATGGGGTCGCGAAGAGTTGGACTCGACTGTGCAACTGAACAACAAAAATATATATACACACACACAATAGATAATCAGGTTAATTACAGAGCACAGAATACAAAATCCATATAAGGTAAAAATGTCGAGGTGCGCGGAATGCTGGCTGGCACGTCAGTGCCCAAAGGGAGTTAGAGTACCCAAAGAAGACTGGAGTCTAGAACGTAGATGCAAACACACAGTGAATTTATTCACACCCAGCCTCCACCTATATACAGTTCTTAGTGTCAAAGTGCTCCGCTGCAATCAATCCAAGTGAGAGAAAAAGCCCACTGTACACTCTGTACATATATACCGCCTCTGGCCAATCAGCACACAGCTGATGCAATCCAGGTGCAATGCTCAGTGCCAGGCTGGACTGCCTTAAACCAGTTATAGCCAGCCTCCTTGCAGTCACATGCTGTCACTAGTTGTCATTCACTCTGACACTAGATCAAACCCATCTAGGCCAGCCTTACCAATACAAGTGAATCACGACAAAAAATTGGGAACAGAACATAGAAAAAAGGAGTAAAAACTTTTTTAAAAACCTAATACTTAATATTACTTATTGGGACTAGTAACCAAAACACTGAGGAGAAATATTGCTACTATTTCCGTTATTTCTGTATCTGGATTATCAATATGTTTTTAATTTACCGGGGCTGACTAGGCTAAACACCTTTCCGTCAATGGTTACTGAGGGCCGTTATACAGGTATTTCTTGTTCAGATAGAAGATGTGAGTGTGAGAGATGGTCATATTGAGACTTTGGAACATATTTTGCTCTGTTATCGAGAGGATTTGAGGAAGAAATATTTAGGGCAGTTTTTATCTTATAAATTTTATCTGTCTTTGCAGAGTCTAATGGAGATGTTACTATTAGATACCGATAATAGGATCACATTATTAATAGAAAAGTTTTTGTTGGCGGTAATTAAATGTAAAAGGGGATAATATAGGGTTGTATCAGTGTGATGCTGCTTGTGGCGAGTTGGCCATTAAAGCAATATCAAGACTAAATTGGTCAATAACCAAGACTAAATTGACCAGAGAGTATATCAGGCACAATATTTTGTGAGTTCCAAGCAAAAGCTGTGTTAATTTCACACTGTTATCTTCCACATAATTTTGTATTATAAAGGTTTCACTTTAAAGCAAATGCAGGACTTAGAAATCTAACAATTAAAAACAAGGGAGTTAAGACTCATAACAATGTGGGAGTGGCATTTCCTAGGACTCTCTGACTAATTTTCTCCAGCTTTATTTCAGTTATTTTCTCGCTTGCACAATACTGCATTTTTAATTTTTGATAGGAAAGTCTTGAACACCAAGCCACCATTTTCTTCCTGGGTTCAGCAATATTGCATGCACCTGCCTAGTGCAAAACTGAAAGTGGTTGTTACACCCTTCCATCCTTGCAACCCCCCCCCCCCCCCAATATTACTGCCTTGAGACCTCACTAGTTAGACCTGCATAAATTTTTCTCGACATTGATTTGAGGGCACATAATCTGCACTAGTTTTATATATGTGGGACAGAAAATTTGCTGGTGCTTAATGACAGTAAGTTTTCTGTAGTAACAAATATTGTGGATTCACAATACTACCAATTCAAATTTAGTTTTGTTTCTGTTGTTACTGAAGCTTTGACTTAGCATCTTCCTTCTGCTTTATTTACTGTATTTTCTACCTGTCTTTGCCCACTTTGACTGGAAAGAGATACAATAGATCCACCATGACAGGGCCGTGACCTCACTTGTCACACAAAACAGTTCTGCTCTCTTTTCTTCAAGAAGCTGGCTCCTGCAAACACATTGCTATTTTGAGTGGAATTATAGTTTCGATTTCTGCATCCGCAGAAGCTCTTGTTAAAGACCTATCCATCTCATTGTCACTTCCAAACATATTTTGCTTCAGCAGTTTCCAGGATCCTGTTTATATTACATACATACTTTAAATATTTTTTCGATTTCTCTGTATAGCATCCTACATTTTTAAGGGTCAAGCTACACACGATTCCAAGATCCATTCATATTTTTGCCCATGTGTAAAGTGAGGAGATATTTTTATATATTAAAAGCAGGCCATGGCTGATGGAACCTAGGCTATTCAGAAGCCCTGTTTCAGGTGCCCCAACCATCTGAGGCTAGATAGATGCCAACTGTACAGGATTTTGTCCACCCAAACCAGTCCAGGAATGGGAGGGAATCCTGTACTTTTACAGTACATTAAACAACAACCCAAGAGGTAGACTATACCCTCTCTGGTGTTCAGAACTTGCCACCAGAACCTCTACAGTAGTTCCCCCCAACCTGAGATTAGAGGTTCAAACTCTCAGTTGGCATCTGGAACTTAACACATTAGCAATTCATTCCCAGAGATGCACACTGAGGCCCCTGCCACACGCAGGGGAAAAGGCGCGGCTTTTAAAAGCCGCGCCAATGTTGACACGGCGCGGCGGGATCTCACGGATCCCCCGGCCGGGCCGCCTTTTCTCCCCGGCGCGATCAAACGCCGGGGAGAAAACATGCCCTACTCGGGGGCCGGCCGAACTGTGCATGTCCGGGCATGCGCAGTTCGGATCCGGGCCGGGGTTGAGCCGGCGCAGGGAAGCGGCGGTGATCAAACGCCCCGTTGCCGCGCCGCTTCCCTTTAAACCACCTAGATAGGTGGTTTAGTTTGCGCCGGCTTATCCCGGGAAAGGGACAGTTCGGCCACGGAAGCAAGACGCTTCCCAGATGTGGTGGTGTGATCGCGCCGTTAGAAATAAGAATAATTTTTATTCAGTACAGAGCATAACACAGACTACCAGAGATTACCAAAATAACAAGCCTAAGGCGATTTGCCTTAACTACACAGTAAAAGATACATATTTACCAAGTTCAGGAACATCCAAACAGTCCAAGGGATTTTGAAGGAAAATTCCATCTTTGCTCAACCATGTGGTCCAATTCACAAAGCAGTTCTTTGTCTCCCAAGAGACAGCATTTCCAGGTGCAATAAACCAAGCAGAGAGAGCAGGAGCAGAGACTCTCTCTCATTGGGATCAAACAATCATACCCCCATCTAGTCATGATTAGCCGTGGCCATGCAGTCAATCATGAGTGGACAGGGGATGTGCCCAATTGTTGGTTGTCATAGCTGCATGTGGGGATAGGCCAGAAGTTTGGGAACTCCTCCTGCAGTCAGGTGACCCAGCTTCTAGCTTCTCCATCACCTACATGACTTGTTGAATGTGAGGCAGAGCCAGGAGCCATCAGGTCTGCCTCTTCCACTTAGAGGTGTGAAAGAATGTGTGGTTATATGGCATGGTTATAAAGTTTCTCTGGCCAAATGTGAGAGGAAATAAGACACAGCATGTTATCAGAAAGACATCACAGGAGAAGGCATGGATTATAGAAAGCAGAAATCAAAATTTCTATACAGCAACCCAAGAAAGGGCCTTGTCAGTTGTGGCACAAAAACCTTGGGAGATTCATCTGTCTCCCTCTATTGTTATCTTCTGCCAGCAGGTGAAGACATTTTTGTTCTGTTTGGCATACCCCCAACAACTGTTATGTGCTTCCTCCCTAGTTTTTCATGTTATAGCATTATAATTGTATAGCATCTACAACTGACAGATGGACGGGAGTGTGGAGATGAGATCCCGAGTCACAAAATGAAGCTTGAACAATGCTTCGGTTCCTCAAGACTTTTTTAAAATTATGCATCTCAGATACAGAAATGAAGACGGGCCTGGAACCAAAACACATCACTCATTATCGTGGAAATGACATTGGTAGAGGAACCTGACAGTTTGGTGTAGTGGTTAAGTGCGCGGACTCTAATCTGGGAGAACCGGGTTTGACTGCTCACTCCTCCACTTGCACCTGGCTGGATGACCTTGGGCAAGCCATAGTTCTGACAAGAGCTGTTCTTGAAAAAGAGCAGTTTCTGTCAAGAGCTCTCCCAGCCCCACCTACCTCACAGGGTGTCTGTTGTGGGGAGGGGAAGGGACCTGAGTCTGAGACACCTTTGTGTAGTGAAGGGCGGGGTATAAATCCAATCTTTTCTTCTCTTCTCTTCTAAATGTTTTAATGTGAATTGTTTTAACATTTGATGTTCGTTGCCATGGGGACCCTATTTGGATGGAAAGGCAGCATAGAAATGTTTCAAATAAATAAATAAATAAACCCCAGCCCTTTTCCAAATCACTGTGCTCTGTTTCTTTTTAGGCATTTGATACCCACGCCAATAGCAAAAGCAAAATAGGCCAGAAGAAAAATCTGTAGAGCACAGTAATACCAAGTTTAACTCTTGTTCTACCACGGCCCTTGTTTGTTTGTTTTTTTTAAAGTTTATTTAAGGGGTTTTCTACATACACAGCAAATGACATATTTGACAAATCTCTTGAAAATACAGAGAATCTCCCAATAGTTTACAATTCAAATAAAACACCTTGAGTCTACATAACAAATTGTTTCTGTAGCCCAACCACTCATAGAATCTTCACCACAATTCTTCAAATGTATCTTCACCTTTTTCTTTTAACAGGATTGTTAATTTGTCAATTTTAGCTATATCTAATAATTTCTGTATAAATTCTTCCCTTGAAGGTATTTTTTCTAATTTCCAACATTTGGCAAATAAAATCCTTGCCGCAGTCACTATATGTATAATCTGGTGTTTTTCTGGTTTGTTGTACATCTCTGGAACATTTAGTAAGAATAGCTCTGGTTTAAGGGGTACTTCTTTCTTTATTATTTCTTGTATTATTGATTGTATCTTCCTCCAATATTTTTTTTGCTTTATCACAAAGCCACCACATGTGAAAATAAATCCCTACATTTCCAACATATGTTAGTTGCTTTCTGGTAACATTTAGCTATTTTGACTGGTGCCATATGCCACCTGTAAAACATCTTATATATATTTTCCTTAAGTGGAATCGATCTGGTAAATTTATATTAGTCTTCCAAACCTTGGACCACTGTTCTAGATCTATACTATGTCCCAGATTTTATGCCCAGGTAATCATAGATGGTTTAACCACCTCATCTTGCAGATTATAATCCAATAAAAAGGCATACAGTTTATCAGTTTTTCCTCAGTACATATCCATACTTTGTCTAACTCTGTTGGTTTTTCATAGATACCTATCTTTTTATCTTTACTGTATCTTCATTCCAGTTGTAATCGTTCCCACCATGGCAAAATAGGGCTTTGTTCTTGAGGCAGCTCAGGTATCTTCAAATTATTTTTGCTGTCTAATATCTCCACTTCAGAAGTTTCAAAAATAAGTTAGGTTTAATAAATGCTTCCAGTGGGGAAACCCATCTAGGTGTTTTACTATAAAAAAGTTGTTTAATTTCTTCCCAGACATTTATCAATGAACCTCTGATCATATGCTGTTTGAAATATGCCCTATCTTTACCATACCAGGTAAAGGTGTGCCATCCCATTGCCAAATCTCTAATTTTAGTAATCTTGTATTATCGAGTGTTATTCAGTCTTTTATCCAGACCACTGAAGCTACTTTATAGTACAATGCCCAGTTTGGTGACCACATTTTTTAAAAAATACCCACTCATACCCAAAGGACCAGGAAGACATAAATAAATGCATGTTGTTCCTCACATCAGATCTAGCTGAACCCTAAAATCACACACCAGGTAGTGGATTTCTTAAAATATACGACCCTGTTCTCTTCCCTCACACCCCCAAAAGGAGGGAGAGTTTATAAACCAGGCTCTAATGACATACCTCAAATATGCACCAAAACAACTTGTGAGAAGAAATTACAAAAGAACAAGTGGGAACTCGCAAAGACATGTGGGAGGCATCTCATTTCCCCCCTACTCCACCATTTCCTCATTCCCTTTCCTGAAAGCCCCCATAGCCTCTCCTTTGTTCCTCCCCCCACTTCCCACGAAACAGCCAGCCTACATTTGCCCCCTCCCTCAGCAGCCTCTACCTAGGAAAACTTATTTCCAGTTGCGCGAAGCTGGTGACTCAGCCAGGCCAATGGTACAGAACCTCTCAAGGACTTGTGAGGGGCCACCTTACTTTCTCTGTATCCCTCTCCCCACATTATTTCCTCTTAACCTCCTCCTTTCTACCCCCATATCCTCTCCTCTTCCCCTGCCAGCCTCCAGGTGGGACCTGGAGATCCCCCAGCATCACAACAGAGATCTGTCCCCAGGGAGAAAATGACTGCTTTGGAGGGTGGACTCTGTGGTATTATACCATGCTGAGGTCTCTCCCCACCCCAAACCCTGCACTCCTCAGACTCCATCACAAAATCTCCAGTTATTTCACAACCTGGAGCTGGCAACCCTAGTCAGGCCTGGCCCCAGTGAGTCCTTTTTCAAAGGCCAAAGTAGGCCTGAGAAGGGCCATTCCTCCTCCTCCTGCTTTTTACTGACAGAGCCAAGCCTGGAATACTGTGGTTGCCCAGCAGCGGCCACTGAGGAAAGCCACTGCTTAAAGCTACAGGAACTCCTGTTTTAAGCTGCCCAAATTTTATTTTTATTTTTAGATTTCACATTTGTCTACAAACCTAGGGCCCTTTTCAGGTTTGTAGACAGATCTATTTTGTCTGTTCACAGCTGCAGTCATTGGATTTAAGTATCCAAAGATTGCCCAAGTTTGCTATTAGAACGTAAGATATTCAGTTCTGGTGAATCTGTTGTACCATTTGACCCTTGTGGGAACTTACTAAGTTACTGGGTCATTCAACTTTCTTTTCCATTTTGATGATCACACTCCAGAAGATGAACAATCTGCATGTACCTGCAGGCCCTTTCTGTAACTAGCCAATCTGATGTAATGACTAAACTTGAATGAAGAATCAGAGAAGCACATATGCTATCTGTTCCCTATTTGCTTGCACTGATGAATTTGAATCAGGCATCCTCCTTCATGTAACACAATGATTGAAGGAGCATAACCACTGCTCCTGAACTTCCTGAATAAGTGGTACCCGGTACTGGAGAAACGTTTAAAGAATGTAAACTCCCTGTATTCTTTTAGCAATCATTGTTATTTCAAATTTATTTCATTAATGTAATGATTAAGTTTTCTATAACGTAGCATTAAATTCTGCCCTGTAGTACAGGTATTTCAACGCTGTTGTTTTTGATGTTTTGTTGATGCTCTGTTACTGGTAGATTTTTTGCCACTGACTGATGTTATTTTTGAATATTTTTCTTAATAAAATATTATTAAAAATTTTAAAAAACAAATGTTTAATTCCAGGTGAGATGAGAAGCAGCAAGCACCTAATTTTGTCATTTGCATACTAAGTCTTTGGCAAAACAATGATTCACAGCAATGTGACAGCTTAACTCATAATATGATATATGGGTCTGGAGAAAGGTTTTGCTTTCAAGGGCTCACTGCCAAAATAAATTCTCTTCAATAAGAACACAGTTCCATTTGCTAAGACTGTTTCAAAGGGTGACTGCTTTTTGTCTTCAACACACGCCACCCATCTGTCCTGAAATAGCGAGCAAAAAAACCAAGCCCAGCTTTTTAAAAGTTAAATAACTGAAATACAGAACACTGCAACAATGAATAAAGTCAGCTATAATCAGTGCCAATATAACAAGTCAAAGTTCCTCTTCTTGACTACAGAATACATAATGCAGGAAACCTTCTAAGGGATAAAGCAACCAACACTGATCGAGAAAAGATGTAAGCTTATATGAGTGGTTAAAATGTGGAATCTGCTGCCAGAATGTAGTGATGGCCACAGGCATCAAGGTCTTTAAAGGGGAAAGATTTATGGAACATAGGTGTGTTAGTAGCTAATAGCCACTGTGATTAAAGGGAACCTCCACATTCAGAAGCAGTAAACCTCTGAAAACCAGTGCCAGGAGGAAACATCAGGGGAAGGCCACTATGCCCTGTTGTTAGCTCTCCAAAGTAACTGGTTGGCCACTGTGTGAGACAGGATGCTGGACTGGATGGACCACTGTTCTGATCAAACATCTTTTATGTGTCATCCAAGGCTGCCAGACAATCATTAGCTCAGTCAGTGCCCTCAAATCTGGTCTCCAGGTATTAGTCAATCACTACAGCGATCATCAGATGTCAACATTAAGGGAACAAGATGGTGCCCCAAGAAGAATTGTTTTTGCTAGTGTGCTTTTTGCCCTCTCTTGGCAAAGGCCTACTATGAATACTTCCCTGAATCCTGCCAAAGAACAAAGAAGCAGCCAATGACACTGCAGGCCTATGCTCTGCTTCAGCCATGGCATCACTTAACAATATATATGCTGCAGAGAACAATATATCTCAGTGATCTATATGTGCAGATCACAACCTACTCACTACCTAGGCCAACCAATATGAAGATCTGCTGTAGACAAAATTATATAGACAGCCATTACTGTTAGCTGAACAAACACCTGTGGTATTGTCAGCACTTTTGTGTCTTTTGTCAGGGATACCTAAAGTTCAAAGGCATACCTGAAATTCAAAGAACTTTCTAATTGCAGACTATTAATACCCATTCAAGATGTGTGTTCCATTTGGTGGCACAGAATCTCTCGAAACACACAGCAACTATCTAGAGAGCAGGACCCTCGTGGATCATAAAGCCCTACAATTAGTGGCACTTAAGCTGCTTGGATATAATCAAATACTTAACATCATCCCTGGGTTTAGAATGATCTCCCGCAATTCTGCACCCTGGAATAAATCTTAATGCTTTACTGGTAATATATATACAAGGAGGAAACATTCCCTTTTCTATGAGGTTACAAAGCAAAGATGAATAACGAAAAAGTAATGTTGCCTTTATTACCCATCTGAAATGGCAATCCTAGACATGCTTACAGGGAAGCAAGTCTCATGGTTTCTGGGGAAGGACGGATGGAACTGGGCTGTCAATTAAAGACCGGAGGAAACATTTTCCACGTTTCAGTGAACCTGATTTGTTTTTCTTTTAAAGAAATCTAATGATTGGAACACAACATTAAATACCTACATGGTTAACTGTATCTCTAGTGACTGCACTTTAACTACAGGTAATCTGTTAATCTGGGCACTCTAATTAGGGTGTAAACTGCTATAGAGCCCCCTTGCCAGATTGATGAAGGAGACCTCTTGCAAGGTGATCCAAAAGGCTGTGTTAATGCCATTAAACATTTATCTGTTAGAGGGAATACAAAAAGCTCTTCCCTTTAAAGAATTCCTCTAAATCATGTATTAAAGATAACTTTCTCCGTTCTTCCCCGCCCACCCCTCTGATAATGATAATCGGAATTGGGTTTTTTAAATTAATTTGGTCAACTATGATTCTCCTGTTTAGACCAGACAGTGCAAAACCTTCTATGGTGGACTTATCATTACAGCTAGCCTAGTCCACATATAGTACCTTGCACAGGAAGGAAGTTTTATTATTTGTTTACAAAATTGATATCCTAACCTTCTACCCAAACAGAGCAACCAAGGCGGCTAACCATTAAAACAAAATATTATAAAAGTGCATCCAATTAAAACCAAATCAATGATGCATCTATAAAACACGAGAACAGAATTAAAACAAAACGTAGGAAAGAGGGGCCACTAAAGAAACACCAGACAAAACAGTCTTCTCTTGCCCGATCTCGTCAGATCTCAGAAGCTAAGCAGGGTCACCTCTGGCAAGTACTTGGATGGGAGACCTCCTTGGAATACCAGAGGTGGGAGGCAGGGGCAGGCTTTACTCAGCCATCTCTCTGAATATCCTCCAGGCCCCCAGTAGGAGTCAGTCACCAGAGGTCGCCATGACTTCCAGGTGTGCGTGTGCGCGCGCACACACACAATTAAAAATACAAAAAAATCCCCACCAGTCTTCACTCAGTGGTGGAAGACAGTGATAGAAGGGAACAGAACAATAATCCTAGGGAGCTATGATTGCCAGCCCCCAGGTCTGGGTGGGGGTTCCCCCACTTTTGGGGGCGCCAATCCACCCCCCAACAATCAACTAAAGCCCTTTAAATCTGGCAGGAGGGAAGGGGGAGAGGTGGCTGCAGGTGGTCACTCTTGGGGGCAGGGCTTGGGTAGGGGACGGTGCCAGAACAACCCCAAATCCCCCCATCAGAGCAACGAGGGGACCTTCTGTTAGATGCAGGGGTCACTGCCTCACCATCCGTGTGCATGTCCACTGTGCCTCCCCCTTCACTTCAACAGCAGAACCCACCTCTTCCGCCACTGTCGCACTACCACCTTCTTCTCCTCTGCCCCCCTCTCTTGCTCCTTCTCTGCCACGGTGCCGGGAAAGCAGCCCTTTGGAAGGATGGAAGGAAGAAGAAGGGAGGGAGAAAGTCATTATTTGTGAAGGTCAGGGGTGGGGAGCTGCTGATGGAAATAGGTGTTAGGGGAAGTGTAGGAGTGGGAATGCCAGAGTGTATCTGGGGGGAGCGATGTAAGGGACAGGAGAGAGGGGCATGGAAGGGGAGGGTTGAAGTGGGTGCAATGGGGTTCATGGTGGGAACTGCGCTTGGAAAGCCATGGGAGAGGAAGAGAAATATAGCTGTTGGGAGGAGGGAAGGTGCTGAGTGTTTGTGCTTGGGGGGAGGTGGCACGCAAGAGCAAGGGTATAGTTGGACAGTAAGGTAAAACAGGAATCTTGAGCCACCTTAAAGACTTAATGAGATTTTGTTGCATCATTTTTATTTTCTAGGCATCTGTACCTTGCTTTTCTCCCCAAATGGAGACCCAAAGCAATTTACAAGTATCGGTCTCCCCATCTACGTTTTTGTCCTTGTAACAACTGTGCAGGGTATGTTAGACTGAGACAGTGACTGGCCCAAAGTCACCCAGCAACTTCCATGGCACAGTGGGGCTTAAGAACCTGGGCCTTCCCGTTGTTAGTCCCCATGCTCGAGCTTCAGCACCACGGGGCGCATATGTGCACCTTTGTGAAAGGTCAGGTCTCTAAGTGGGACTGAAGTGCAAGGAAAGAAGTAGTCAGTGGGATCAGTCTTGAGATTTGGAGGAGAGTGGATTGGTGGGCTCTTTTTGTAGCAGGTACTCATTTGCATATTAAGTGACACACCCCTAATGTAGCCAATCCTCCAAGAGCTTACAGTAGCTCCTGTAAGAAGAGCTCTGTAAGCTCTTGGAGGATTGGCTACATTAGGGGTGTGTGGCCTAATATGCAAAGGAGTTCCTGCTACAAAAAGAGCCCGATTCAGAGAAGGTGGAAGAAAAGGGCTGATTTAGAAGGTCTGGTCATTGACAGGTATCTGGTGAATCTGTGGAGGGTTCATTACTTTTGTGGTGGACTGAACAAGTGTTGAGGGCAGTGGCTCCAGTTCCTTGGAGGATTTATACATGTGTACATTTTTGGGTGGATGTCTCTAAGTGAGGAAGAAACCCTGCTTCACACAGGATAAGCTTTCTGGTGTTGGCAGTAGCAAAATTTACCAGGTTTTGGGTCTGAATTGCCCCCAAGTTAAGGCTTTTGCTTCTAAAATTCTATGTTTGGGACAACCAGGGCTCTAGTCGGGGGGGAGCTCTCAGGTACGGAGCTCCGGAAGAGAACCTCTAGGGGGCGGGGCGGTCACGTGGTGAAGCCCCGCCCCCTTCTTTACCCCGCCCTCTGCTTCGATCCTCATTCCGTTTGGGAATGAGGATGAAGCAGGAGGGTAAGTAGCCGGGCCTTCTGACACACTTCCGGTGATGTCAGGGGGTGTGGCCTTCTGTCACTTCCGGTGATGTCAGGGGGCGTGGCATATGCAAATAAGTTATGCTAATGAGTTATGCTAATGAGCTCCGGCAGCTCTTTTTCTACAACAAGACCCCTGGGGACAACATACGTCTATGAATAGCTCTTTTCTGTAATGAATGTCAATAAAGCAAAAGTACATTTTCAGCGTACAGATACATACCTAAGCAGCATACTCAGACTTGCTACACCACAGATGTTTACTCTAGATTTTGATGCAATAATTCAGAGCAAGAGGTGTCAGTTATCAAAGACTGTTAAACAGAGGAAACACTGTATTAGTGTTAATATTTTAAACAAGTTTGTATTTTGAGTAAAAAATAATATCATTAATTGGGTTTGCCTGTGTCCTTTATAAAGTTTATATCTCTGGTACCTGGGATTGTATTTTATGGCACACATGGCCCGGCCCAACAAAGTGACATTTATGTCAGATCCAGCCCTCGTAACAGATGTGTTCAACACCTCTGGCTTAAGATATGCTGGTCCCAAAACATACAGAAGAGAAGAAGAAAAATAAGAAGATATTGGATTTATACCCCGCCTAGAGATGTAAAATTTCCGGAAATTTTGAAGCTCGGAAAAAAACCCGGTTTTTTTCCGGTTTTTTTCGGGGGGAAACGGAAATTTTCGGAAAAATTGAAAAAAATGCTACATTAGCATTTCTTTTGTCTTTTCTAGATTGAAAGTCATTCTATTACTTTAGGAACATAAAATATGACTATGGACATTTTTACTTGGCATGAAATGATCACAACTAGCATATTAAAAATATAGTGTATCTAAACAATTATTACAAACAGAATACCCATCCACATGCAAAAATAAAACTGAAACTTTTTTATTTTCTTCTGACAATCGCACCTCCTAAAGGAAGAAATGCATCTTGTTCTTGCATTGGAGAGTTCAGTTTGTAAACTAGGACTTAATTGTCCTCAGTGCACAGAAATTAGATCAATCTGATACCGTGTGTGTGTGTGTGTGTGTGTGTGTGTGTGTGTGTGTGTGTAAGAAATGATTTGGAAAATATTTGAACACTTTGTCTTAACTAAAAAGGCTTCAGGAAAAAAATGGAAAAAACCCGTTTTTTTTCCTGAATTTTTCTGGGTTTTTTCCGGGCCTTCACATCTCTAACCCCACCCTTCACTTGGAGTCTCAGAGAGGCTTACAAACTCCTTTCCCTTTCCCTCCCCACAACAGACACCCTGTGAGGTAGGGGGGGCTGAGAGACCTTTTTCCAGAACTGCTCTTTCCAGAACACCTCTGGCAGAACTATGGCTTGCCCGAAGTCCTCCAGCAGCTGCAAGTGGAGGAGTGGGGAATCAAACCCAGTTCTCCCAGATTAGAGTCCACACACTTAACTACTATACCAAACTGGCTCTAGGACTTCAAAGATCAACACCAGCATCTTGAATTCGGCCCAGAAACAAACTGGGAGCCGGTATAGATGGGCCAAGACTAGAATGATGTGAAATGGTCATCTTGGAAAGTTCAGGAAGCTCAGCTTGGAAAGGAAGTTTAGTGCAGAGAAATCTTTACAGTCCAAACTACACACACACACACAATGTCTGTAATAGAGTCATTGGCTTTCATCCTACTACTCTGCTTAGCAGCACTGGAAGCCTTTCTCCAGGTGGAAGACCCACTTTGACGGGAGGAAGCCTTAAAAACACTGCACAGCAGAGCAGTAGAATACAAGCCAGTAAAACCCCAAACAGCATTTGCATTGCAGCTAGAACTGGAAACACCACCAGTTAGGGCTGCCAAATCCCCCCGCCCCAGGCGTCATGACGTCACTTCCCTGTGACGTGCATGCGGTGCGCGCGCACCGGGAGCTGAACTGGAGTCCCCCGCCGGAAGGGTAAGTGCCACTTGGCAACCCTACCACCAGTGGACTTTCAGTACAGAGACATCAGAGAAAAAGTGAACTACTTTAAGAAAATGGTTGCCACTTGTCCATACCTAGTGTGGTGTAGTGGTTAGAGTGTCAGACTAGGATCTGGGAGACTCAGGCTTGAAACCCCACTCTGCCATGGAAGCTCACTGGGTGATCTTGGGCCAGTCACACAATCTCAGCCTAATGAACCTACCTCACAGGATTGTTGCAAAGATAAAATGAAAGAGGGGAGAAGGATGTAAGCACTTTGGGTCCTCATGGGGGGGGGGAAAGTAAATAAATAATAAATAGTCCAGAAATATTTCGTTCTAAGGAAAAACACTTTCTTATTGTGTATGCTGGAGTTTTCCAGTAAGTTTTGTATAAAGCCGGGGGGGGGGGGGGGGGTGGGAGGCTGAAAAAAAAACAAATATGTTTTTTTTTCTGGTTATTAGAAAATTCTTCAACGACTACTGCCTTGCTCTTTTCACAGGGAAAAATAAATGAATGATAGTTGCTAGGTCCAATTCAGATAAAAAAGGGTCAAGATAACAAGCTAGATAATGCAAGTACAACAATACCACTTCATGTTCAGTTCAGAAGAAAACACTTAAAGCATTAGTATATAATGCATTTAAATGACAAGTCTATGGAGGAACAGAATACACACCATTTGTATTATTCAGTTTCTCCGTTAATGAAATGCAAAGTATTGAGAACAGCACAGCAAAAGAACAGTGGTACCAGGAATGCTACTTTAGTAATAAAAGATATGCTAGCAACAGATAGAAGTTGTCAGTCAGTTGTAGAGTAGAACACTTAACCTTTAACGCCCTCCTACCGATTCTCCCTTACAACTTCCCCCACAGAGACCTCCAGTAGGACTGTCAACTCCAGCTTGGGAAATTCCTGGTCCTGCATTAGGCAGGGGGTTGGACTAGATCAGTGGTGGCGAACCTATGGGACGGGTGCCAGAGGTGGCACTCAGAGCCCTCTCTGTGGGCACGCGTGCCATCGCCCCAGCCAGGCCCAGACCATCATTAAAGTGTCGAATTCTCTGCCAAATAATTTTAAGTAAACGAAAGCATTTGGGATTGCTTTCCTTACTTTGTTTGGATCATCTTATGTTAATGTATGAGTTGTTTTTTTCTAAATTAAAACCTCAGTAATCAGGTTAAATTGCCATGTTGGCATTTTGCAATAAATAAGTGGGTTCTGGGTCGCAGTTTGGGCACTCGGTCTCTAAAAGGTTCGCCATCACTGGACTAAATGGTCTGTATGGCCCCTTCCAACTCTATGATTCTATGATTCTATGAGATTTGGGAGCATTGCCTGGAGGGTAGAGTTTGGGGTGAGGAGGGACGTCAGCATGGATATAATACCACAAATTCCACTCTCCAAAGCTGCCCCTGGAGATCTGGTGTAACTCCAGAAGAACTCCAGGTCCTGCTTGGAGGCTCCCAACCCTAACTCCACCCACCCACCTGGCACAGCCCAGTCTCATTTCGGACCCTCATTCTTGCTTCAAGTTTTGAGTTTGGAGGAATATCTTAACTTCTGTTACTCGGGATAATGGTACAGTTCTATGGCACCTGCTTAAATACAACAGGATTTAGGCTAGAGTGACAATAACTGCATCCAAGGCAGAGCTCAACAAATCCCAGGTGTCAAGGTGCCTAAAATTTTCATTATGGCACCTAGTATTTTAAACAATGATTTTGTTGCCCCTCTTGGTGATTCTCTATAGGAATATAAAGCTCATTTATCGTTTTGGATCTGAATATGTTCTGCTGCTATATGAAATAAGTAAATGTCCATGAAGTGACATTTTGACTTTGGGCTTTAGTACAGGCAAGGAAGGGGGGATGACACACTACAGAGAAAAGAAAGCTGACAAATTGAGGCCAAAATTTTGTATATGGAAGACTGCTCCTCGTCAGCCTCTCCCACCCTTTGAACAGCCTCTCCCACCCATGGTTTACCTAAAGAGGACATCTAGTAAGACACTGGCAGAAAGCTTGCACTGAACCTGACAGAGCATGCTACAGAGCCAATTGGAAAACCTACGAAGAGGCAATAGCAGTGGCAAAGAAACATTATTTCTCTGCAACCACTGCATCACTTAGTTTACCATCATCACAGCTGCTCAAGGTATCTCGACATCTGCTGACTCCTAAATCTGAACCTTTACTGTCCCAGGAACATATAATTAGCTGTGACACCTTAGCAAAATTCTTGCTGATAAAATAACAAATACTTTCTGATCTTGACGCCAGCAGTAATATAGGCCTGGCAGAAGAAATGCTTAACACATCATCTGATCTACTTATGGACCACTTTGACCCAGTTACTGTGATAGATATTGATAGGATCCTGGGATCTGTGAAGGCCACCATTTGTGCACTGAGACCTTGCCCATCCTTGCTGCTAAAATCACATAGGGAACACATTAGCAAGCACTTCTTATCAGTCACTAAGAGCACTAAGAGGTAGTTATCCACCCACCATTAAAAAAACATCCCCGCACAAAAACGATGTAGCCAATTATTGCCCAGTCCCTAATCTGCCCTTTCTGAGAGCAGTAACGTACTAACTCCAGGTCTTCTTAGAAAACCCATGTGCTATGGACACTTTTCAATCTGGTTTCAGGCCAGGCTATGGACCAAAGACAGTGCTCATGGGTTTAGTTGATTAGCTTCATCTGAACACAGACAAAGACCAGGCTTGTCTGCTGCTCCTACTGGATCTATCTACAGTCTTCAAAACAGTAGATCATTCCATCCTGTTCAGGCATTGGGGACTAGGGTTATATATCAGTGGATATGCCTTGGACTGGTTTAAATTGTTCTTGTGGATCAAACTTAAAGGATTGCCACTGTCATCAGTGTGGGAGCTGTCTTGTCAGGTTCCACAGGATGCAATCTCAGCCCCCAAGTTATTCAACCTCTATGTAAAGCCTTATATATAAAAAAAATCATTCATAGCTTTGGAACTGCATGTCGCCAATATGGCTCGCATTTTAATAGCTTGTGTTTTAATACTGTGGTTTTAAATTGTAAACAACCTCAATCAGGGCAGACGCTGTACAAGAAGACTGGAGCGTAACAAATGTTACACCAGTTTTTAAAAATGGATCCAGAGGGGAACAAGAAAATTACAGGCCAGTTAGCCTAACATCTGTCCCAGGCAAATTAGTAGACATTGTAATCAAAGACAGAATTGTTAGGCACATAGAGGAACAAAGCTCGCTAAGGGAAAATCAGCATGGCTTCTGCAAAGGGAAGTCCTGCCTCACCAACCTTTTGGAGTTCTTTGAGAAAGTGAACAAGCATGTAGACAATGGTGACCTGGTAGACATTATATACTTGGACTTACAAGGTACCTCACCAAAAACTCCTGAGTAAACTTAACAGTAATGAGATAAGTGGATGGGTTCTCTTATGGATTAAAAATTGGTTAAATGAAAGGAAGCAAAGAGTCAGACTAAATGGACAGTTCTCGCAATAGAGGGAAGTAACAGTGGGGTTCCACAAGGATTGGTATTGGGGCCGGTACGATTTAATTTATTCCTAAATTATCTAGAACTAGGGCTGAATAGTGTAGTGGCCAAGCTTGCAGGTGACCAAAAATTATTCAGGATGGTGGAAACCAAGGCGGACTGTAAAGAGCTCCAAGAGGACCTCCACAAACTGGGTGAGT
>NW_015166478.1:48899-56498 GCF_001447785.1 Gekko japonicus | reverse complement strand
ATTCCAATAGGAAGGAAACATGGTAGGGAATCCAAGAAGCCAGTGTGGATGAACAGAGAACTCCGTGATGTGCTAAGGGAGAAAAAGGAAATGTTCAAGAAATGGAGGCAAGGACATACCTCTAAAGAAGAGTATCTACGAGTTGCTAGGCACTGTAGCTCAGCCATAGTGAGCTAAAGGTGGCCAGGAAGGCTCACCACTAGAAGAAAATCTTCTTCAGATATGTGAGAAGCAAACGCAAAACAAAAGAGGTGATGGGCCCACTGTTGGGTGAAAATGGAGAAACTCACAGAGAGAAAGCAAAAAGGCTCAATGCCTATTTAGCCTCAGATTTTTTTTTTCCCCTGAAGAAGAGAACAGGCTCATCTAGAGATGGTAGTAGGCAAGGCATGGCATCCAGGCTGCTGGTTAACATGGACAGAGAGGTAGTTGAGAAGCACCTGGCTGCACTGAATGAGTACAAATCACCAGGGCCAGATGGTACGCACTCATGAGTGCTTAAACAACTTTCTAGAGAGCTTGCAGAGCCTTTGTCCATCAACTTCCAGACCTCCTGGAGGAGGGGAGATGTGCCACAAGACTGGAGGAGGGCAGATGTTATCCCAATTTTCAAAAAAGGGAGGAGGGGTGACCCAGGAAACTACAGGCCAATCAGTTTGACCTCTGTCCCAGGGAAGATACTGGAGCAGATTTTCAAGGGATCTATCCGTGAGCATCTAAAGGACAACTTGGTGATCCGGGGAAGTCAGCATGGATTTGTCCCCAACACATCCTATCAGACCAACCTCATTTTCTTCTTTGATCGAGTGACGAGCTTACTGGATCAAGGGAATGCTCTTGACGTTGTTTACCTGGATTTCAGTACAGCATTTAACAGGGTTCCCCATGATGTTTTGATGGGTAAACTAGAGGACTGTGGACTGAGATAGTTTGGTGGATAGGGAACTGGTTGGAGAACTGGACTCAAAGAGCAGTTGTCAATGGCATTTCATCTGAATGGAGGGAGGTGTCCAGTGGGGTGCCACAGGGCTAGGTCCCAGGCCGGTACTTTTCAATATTTTTATAAATGATCTGGATGAGGGTGTGATGGATGGGGCTACTCACTAAATTTGCAGATGGCACCAAATTGGGAGGAGCAGTGAATGCACCAGAAGACAGAGATCGTATTCAACGATATCTGAACATGCTAGAAAGGTGGGCGGATGTGTACAAGGTGCAATTTAATGAGGATAAGTGCCGAGTTCTACATCTGGGTAACAGAAATGAGGAACATGCATACTGGATGAGGGATACACTTCTGGGGGTACACTTCTGGGTAGCAGTGTGTGAACAAGATCTTGGGGTACGGATGGACCGTAAGTTAAATATGAGCAGCCACTGTAATGCAGCAACAAAAAAGGGAGCCAGTTTGGTGTAGTGGTTAAGTGCACAGACTCTAATCTGGGAGAGCTGAGTTTGATTCCCCACTCCTCCACCTGCAGCTGCTGCATGACCTTTGGCAAGCCATAGTTCCGTCAGAGCTGTTCTTGAAAGAGCAGTTCTCAAAAGAGCTCCCTCAGCCCCACCTACCTCATGGGGTGTCTGCTGTGGGGAGAAGGGAAACAAGTGTGTAAGCTGCTCTGGGACTCCAAATGAAGGGCAGGGTATAAATCCAATCTCGTCTTCTTCTTATGCGATCTTGGGATGTATCGACTGAGGCATAACATTCAAATCACAAGATGTCACAGTCCTGCTGTACACTGCATTGGTCAGACCATACCTGAAGTATCGTGTGCAGTTCTGGAGGCCTCACTTCAAAAAGGATGTGGACAGAATGGAGCGCATGCAGAGGAGAGCGATGAAGATGATCAGAGGCCTGGAGACCAAACCCTATGAGGAAAGGCTGAGGTTCTTGGGAATGTTTAGCCGGAGAAATGGAGGTTGAGGGGGAACACGACTGCCCTCTTTAAGTATTAGAAGGGTTGTCACTTAGAAGAGGGCAGGGAGCTGTCCCCGGTGGCAGCAGAGGATAAGACTTGCAGTAATGGTTTTAAATTAAGGGCGGGAAGGTACTGGCTGGATATTAGGAAACAGTGGAATCAGCTGCCCAGGGAGGTGGTGAGCTCCCCCTCACTGGCAGTCTTAAAGCAGCGGCTAGACAAACACTTGTCAGGGATGCTCTAGGCTGATCCTGCACTGAGCAGCGGGTTGGATTAGATAGCCTTTATGGCTCCTTCCAACTCTGTGATTCTATGATTCTAAGTGCAGCCTTTGTGAATCTTAGAAACGCTTTTGATACTATGCCTAGAGATAAATTATGGGCAAAACTGAGAAAACTGTCTATGGATGAACGTCTTTTATTTCTTTTTTGTCAGCTTTATGACCATCCAACAGCCCATGTTGGGTACGCCCCTTCAGGAGTGCTGAAAGATCCTGTTTCACTAGATAAAGATGTTAAGCAAGGATGCATTTCAGGCCCTCTGTTATTTAATCTATATATTAATGATCTTCATTCTTTTTTTGTTACAAGAGGATTGCCACACACCTTATCTTGCATTGAAGTTGTCACTACTGTAGGTGGATGACACTGTCTTGCTGTCTAGATTCACAGTGGGTCTGCATACATACTGCTGTAGGGAAGGTTTGGTAATTAATATAGCAAAGTCTAAGGTTGTTATTCTTAGTAGAAAACAGAAAGTAAGGGATTATAAATGGACTATGGCTGGTCTGCCTATGCAACAGGTTGCTCAGTTTAAATATTTGGGGATATTGTTCACACCTGATCTTTTGTGGAGAGCTCATGTGAGATTGGTAATAAGAGCTGCGAACAGCATTGGAAAAGTAATCACTAGATGGTTTTATACTTTAGGGGGACAATATGTACCTTCTGCACTCAAGAGTATTTAACTCTAAGGTAGCAGGCCACTTGTCAAATGCGGCTGGTGTATGGATAAAGACTGTTACTGAGAATATTAATCAACCACTAATTAACTTTTTTTTGTGGTATACTGGGTGCCCCCAAATGTGTGGCTGGCATTGTTCTAACAGCTGTTGTGGGTGAAGTCTCTTAGACTTTTTTTTTGTAAATCTTTTTAGTGTTTTTATAAAGAGAAAACATTACATACGACACATACTTACAAGTTCTAGGTTCCTACACAACACAATTAATACACTATCAGTTTGACACCTAGCTAAGCACCATACAGTCCTATGACTATCCCCCGAGGTTCCCTGCTACCTTCTATAAATATAACCAATTATGGTAAGCCTGTTTAGCCAGGAGTATATCATTCTGTACCATATAGTCTAACACTGGGGCCCAGATCCTAACAAATTTAGTGTAAGTAGATTAGACTTGAGAGATATGTTTTCCTAAATAAGTTATTATGTTTGCCGCAAGGGTTCCAATGGGACCCTAGAAACATGCTGCTATTTTAAGAGTTTTATACTCACAAAGAGAATGTATTGTGCCTTATGTCTTGTATGTACATCACTGCCCTTGAAAAAGATTATATTCAATATGGGTAAATTACTAGAGTCTGGTGGGACTAGTGACTGTGAAACTGACAAGGGGTTGTTTGAATGTTTGAAGATAGTGTAAACCTGGAACCAGATGTATTGTTTTGCTGAGCCTATGTTTGGTAACACTTGACACTAATATTTATATAATAGTACAGAAAAATTTTAAAAATAAAAATAAAAAGCACAAAATAGATCTAGCTTAAGCATACATCTGTTGTGCACAATGTCATATATTTTTCCGTATCTTCCTAACACGGTGACCCTCAGTTTGTGCACGACCTTCACAGCCGGCATTTCCCTACCAGTTAGCATCTCGATATATTTCCATGATCTAATATATCCTAAATGTAGATGTCCCTTTATGTTGGCACATCTTAATGCTCTACCATTTACAGTCTTGACAGGTAGACACACTGGTATTCCATATTTAAAAAGAACATGTGGTTGCAGCCTTAATCACATTGAATCCATTGACCGCATACTTCTAAGGTGCCCTGATTTTTTTTTAACGGAGACAGAAGCTGATTTCCCCTCTACTTTGTAAGGATGCTGCTTCTCCAGTTGCTGAGATTTCTAGGTTACTGAGCAAAGTAGATGGATGGGTTACATATAGGGCTGCTAGATTTTTGGCTGCCATTGCAAAAATACAGACACATTCTAAAACAACTGCCTAAACTCTATCATATTCTGCTGGGGAGATCCCTTTATGTGGGTTGCTTTCCATTAGCTGCCTAACCATAAACTCTCAGTGGCTGTTTGGGACCACTGGATCAAATGGACTGGAATAGAAAAGAAAGAAAATCAACAATTGCCTGTACACTGGAGTCCACCGCTCTTAACTACAACACCACACTGACACTTGCGACCGTACAAGTACATTAGCCAGACAGCCAGTTCCCCGTTGAGTATGTATTTGAATTTGCTTCTACGTAATGTGTAAAACAACTCTTTTATAGCTCTGCCCTTTCAGGCCATTGTCTTAACACTGGAATCTTTATGATTTTCAGTCATATGGTTAAATCACTTTCTGTTCTGAAATTATTCCCTCACAGACTATATTTCTGACATTAAGATATTACTCCCAAGGGGACAATTCTGCTTTTACTTTGCAAGTTTAGCAGAAAACAGCAAAATGAACACCTTCATAAAAAAAGACAAACACAGATCACATTCACTTGTATTCTCAAATAAATCTGTTCTATTAGGCACAGAAGTAGTTGTCTTCACCACCACCCACACACAAAAGAACCAATCTTCCAAATGCACATCTTTTTTGCAACTCACTGGCTGGGGCTGTCCATCTTTTAAGCTCCCATGAGGGTTTCTTAAAAACAGTGTTTGTCCAAAGCTACCTGAAGCTTATAAAGCAACCAAAGAATATCTCTAGTCTCTTGAAAATACATTTTTAAACAATGCTTTCTTTACTAAAGAAATTATTGTTGACAGTATTCTGTTGTTTCACTGAAGAAAACAGAATAAAAACAGACTCTGTAACTTGATAAACCACCAGCTATGTCCAAGAAAGCAGCAGCTGTCATTGTGCCACAATCCAACACACAGTTGGGCTTCTTAAGTAGTACATCTATCATGGTATTAGGTTTAGAAATCCAGTTTCTACTGCCCTTATTTCTGTCACCTACCATTACTGCTACAACGAAGCAACAGCATGTAGAGAAATTCACACACACATCCCAAACAAACTATACTTTGCTTAGTTTAAGTGGTTGGGCATCCCCACATACCCAGAGCATTCCATTGAAATGCATGCTGGATCCTGGTTATGCTCCAAGTACACATCATAGTATACCAATCAGAGGTCATTTCGGGGGGGATCGCGGGGGATCGCTGTCCCCCCGGGTGAGGTAGGGGGGGCGGGGCACATGACGAAGCCCCGCCCCCTGCTTCCGGCCGCCCCGCTTCCGGCCCTCATTCAGCCAGGAGGAGGGAGGAGAAGAGGGAGGGTAAGTTGCTTCCTCCCTGCCTCTCCCCACCCCTGCCTGCCTGGGGCCAGGGAGGGCCTTCGCGGGGCTCCCTTGCACTCCCGCCGGCCTTGCAGGTCCACCGCCGGGCCCCTCATGGGGCTCGGCAGTGGAGCTGCAAGGCCGGCAGCGGTGGCCGGGACCGTTGGGGGCGGGGTGTGTGGCCTTATGGCACACTTCTAGTGATGTCAGGGGGTGTGGCCTTATGACATACTTCCGGTGGTGTCAGGGGGTGTGGCATATGCTAATGAGTTATGCTAATGAGTTTCCCTAGCTCTTTTTCTACGAAATGACCCCTGATACCAATGGTTGCATTCACACATCATTGGATATTGTCCTCTCAGTGTACTGCTGTAGGTATCCCCAACCTTGTTGACCCAGCAGGCACTTTTTAAACTTTGAGAACATGCAGTAGACATCATAGCAAAATAGCTGCTATGGAAATGGAAGCATAAAATATTTGGAGTCAAGCATCCTCCTATGATGAAGGCAGCTGTTCCCAAAAGGGCTCTTCTGAACACCTCCTGCTTCACTGATATGGAGGACTGGCTCTTGCTTTGGAAAACAGATGCTCTGGGGAAGGAGGAGATGGGGCACAGAAAATACACTGGTGAGCACCATGCTGGGACTCAATGTGCCACAGCAGTGATTTGGACCTGGACTGTCTTGATCGCAAAGGGAAAAAAACACAGTTGCAAATTATCGCTATAATGCAATATCCATCAATGTGTGGATTCAGCCCTGACCTTTGGATTAATCATTTTACATATAGAATCTTTCCCCCAGTTCCAAACAGGCAAGCTAACACCTAGTTCTCCTTGTTCCCTCTCTTATTGACATTATCATATCACAAATGTACAATAATCCTACTTCTCTTTTACCTTTCAAGGCCTAACACCTGTTCAGTTTGAGCTAGGGCACTCAACAACTGAGGTTGATTAACTCTACCAAGGGGTTAATTCAACAGATCAGAAAGCTCAGCAACAGACTTAACAGTTCCCTTCTGAGGATGCTTGGGGATAGTTATTTCAATTCAGCAAAAGATTAAACTGAATATAATTCAGTTATATTCAGCAACTGAATCCGCCATGAATCTCTCTTGAATCACAGGGAACAGCTTTGTTAAAATCCAATCAATACTTCAATATTAATTAGTGATTAATGAATTAATCAAAAGAGTTTTACCAATCGATTCATGCTTTCAGCCCTAGCATAGTCAGTTTTTAAATGCACCTCGTCTTTAAACTTTCCAGTAAAAGAACATTCCCTAATTATCACTGAACTTTCACTCTTCAAGTGTAAAATGAATAATTTTATACAGCAACCAATCAGTAAATAATTCCCTCTATCATAATGACTACCTGTATTTCAGGTCAAATACATTAGACCTGGAAGAGTCAATTCATGTTTTCTTGAGCAAAAGGAGAGGGGGGGAAAATCCAGACTGTGAATCCTCTGAGAACATCCTTTCTGGGAACTCATGGCCATTTATAGCAAGCAACAATGCCCCTGTTGAGTTAAAATTACTAGATAAAGAAGAGACAGTTGCTGAGATTCAAAGCTCGGTGGGGCTCCAATATGCTCACACAGGTCTGCCAGGGCACAGGCTGTTCCATTCTCTTCATCACTAGGGAATGTTCCAGAAGCATCATGGGGATTCCATAAAATTTAAGAGTCTGAGGCAGCATCTGTTTGCCTGGCTTCCACCGTACTTCCTGCGCAAGGGCAAAAATCACCACTGGACTCACACAGTCCCACTAAACTAGGAACTGTATTCAAAATTCACAGGCTAGAAGACACAAATGATCAAATGTATATTACGGTCAGTGTTCCCTCTAAGCTGAATTAGTGTGAGCTAGCTCACAGTTTTTTAGCCTCCGGCTCACATGTTTTTGTCTCGGCTCAGGAAGGAGGGTTCCAGAGCAAACTAATTTATGCAGGAGCCAAATCGCTTGCTCACAACTTTCAAGCCAGTAGCTCATAAAATAGAATCTTTGCTAACAAGACTCCACAGCTTAGAGGGAACATTGATTACGGTATGCTCAAGATAAAAGTTATTTATTCCCATTGCAGTCAATCAAACTAAATACGTTTTTAAAATTATTATTATTATTATTAT
>NW_015166478.1:34369-46894 GCF_001447785.1 Gekko japonicus | reverse complement strand
CTCTTAAACAAGAGTTATTTCTACTGCTCATTTACAAGTTATGCACTGATGTGCTGCACTAGATACTATGCAGTGGGATCTAGTGCAGTTTTGCAGAACATTAGTAGCTTAAGTTCTCCATACACAGAATCCTGCTGGAAGACACATAGTGCATAGGAGCCATTCACTGGCAAAGGCCTGGAAATGCCTTGATTTTTTCCCCTTCTCTGTCTCCATTTCAAGCCATGGTCTGATTGGCAGCACACATACCCTTCTCTCCACTGCAGTCTCACTAAAGCCATTCTTTTCTCATGCCTTCTCCATCCACCTTCCTCATTCGGTGGTTCCAATCTAGTGATTCTTTCAAAACACATTCACTGTCCCAATCAGTTTCCTGATAGCAACTCGTGTGTTTGCTTCTCCTTTTTCCCACCTTCTGTTTTCATTCCGCAGAATTCTATCTTGTCACATCCCATCTTACTTCTCAGCAGCCAGAGACTTTTCCTTTGTCACTCACACAGTTGTCTTCATATACTCATTGTCTTGCCAAGCCTGTCTTCCAATAAGCAATTTGGTGCTAAACTTAAACACAGTGTCTCTTTTCTGCCTCGGCAGGAAACATTTATCTTATTGCTACCGCCCTGTAGAAAAATCACAAAACCTCTACATCTACAACCTTTACTTTCCCACTGTTTAATTGAACAACTTTCTTGAACCAACCCCCCTCTCCAATGTTAGGACTCTACTTGGACTTCAAATTCTAACAACTGGGCAATGGCCTCATCCCTATTCAAAACCTTCTCTTTCCCAGTTCATAGTTCAAACATTTTGAAAACTAGGCATGATTTGCTCCAACATGGGGAATTGTAACAGACTACATAAGACTGGGTGAAATCTGGGGTCAGGAGTGTGGCCCACCTTTGTGGATCAGCCTTAAATGGCTCATTAGGAATTAGATCAGAGACCAGTGCTTTTCCTAGTTTTAATCCTTTGATAAGGCAAGTGACATCCTTGGTTGATACCTTGGGCCAGGGTGTTGTTGCATCAAGAGGAATAATAAACGATATAGTAGGTACATTAGCATCGGGAAAAATCCTCTTGAAATAACTTTCCCATGCCAGAGGGGATTGTAGATATTGGATTTATAGTGGCATTGACAACAGAGCAAAAGACCTTATTATCATTGCTATTAATAGCTGAGAGACGGTCCCCATTCCTTACAAAGGGCCATTCGTCTCCTCATCTTGATCAGTTCTCTGTACATTTTTAAAACTTCATCAGCTCTCAAAGAACTGATATTGTATAGTTACTTTCAAACACACGGTGCTTCTGTTGAATATGCCTTTTCACTCTTTCACGATCACTGTTAAACCAGCTATTCCTCTTCAGAAGGTGTCAAGATTCTTTTTCATGTAAAGGAGTCTCAACAGTTCTAATACCTCATCCAAGTTCTGCAAACAATTAAGCGCTGAATCCGACTGCAAAACCCTGTTGACTAAAGTATTACAGGGGGTGGAGCCCATTATGGTTCAAGCCTTGCCACTAGAGTCAGAACTCCAGCATAATTGACAAACTTTATTTTGATTTTGAGGGAGAGGGAAGCTTTGTTCTGGAATATGATAGTGTTCTAAAGATAAGGCTATAGAAAAGAAGCCTGGGAGATGGTCACTTCCCATAAAATCACCAACTTTTAGAAACTCAGAGTAGGAGAACTTTATCCTTCAAAACAGGTTGGAATATTCAACCATGGCTGCGGTCACATGTAACAGAAGCCACACAAGTGAGACGGAAAACAGCCGGAGTTTCCGGGCGCGATCTCACCAGCACATCTGGGAAGCGTAGCACTCCCGTGGCTCAACCGAGGCTTCCAGCCGAAACTGCGTGGCAAAAAACTAGTACCTTGGAGGTACTAGTTTCCAGAAACTGCGGGGCAAGGGCGGGCGTCTGATCGCGTTTCCGGTGGCATCCGGCACCCGCCCATGTCCCCTTGCAAATAAGGTGTGTTTTTTTTGTCCAAGTCTCTGTGGATGCGCATGTGCACCCAACGGAGCATGCGCATTTGTCATGTACACAAAAATAAAAAACAGTTTGCCGCGGCGGTGTGTAGCCGCAGAATCTATCTGTTTCTCTGTGTACACGACAGTCAAAAAGGAACACTAAAATGGTATGGCAAAAATATAAACCAAGACTGCAATCCTGAGTACATCCACGCTGCTTAAATCCTGTCAACTTCTTTTTTTTTAAGTACCCGTTAAAAGGTAAAGGTAAAGGTTCCCTGTTTCCCGACTTGACACTGCAGAATGCAGCATGTTCAATAAACAGTTGCCACTAGCAAATATATATATTTAAGATGATTCAAGAAGTCCATAAAGAAAGAAAAAGAAATGTACTCCCAAAGTCAGTCACATAACATCTTGGGCGCAATTGCTACAAGACATACAGCTTGTTTGAATGTCGTTGTTGATCCAGAAGTAATGAAGTAGGAGGGAACATGACCCCAGGGCACACGTCAACAGCCTACCATAATGTATACATATGGTGTGTAGCCGCAGAATCTATCTGGTTCTCTATGTACACGACAGTCAAAAAGGAACACTAAAATGGTATGGCAAAAATATAAACCAAGACTGCAATCCTGAATACATCTACGCTGCTTAAATCCTGTCAACTTCTTCTTCTTTTTTTAAAGTACCCGTTAGGTACACTTTTATTATTTTCCATATTATACACATACATACAACATATCACAAACAACCACTTACAAACATAAAACGTACAATGATATCAGTATACTTTCTTATAACTCTATTACCATATTAAAACGTTTAAGTTTCTGTGTACTCTTATCTTTTTACCATAGTTTCTATTTAACGAAAAGAGATTAATCCTACCAAAAATTTCACTACTTTGAATTATGCATTTATATTTGTACCAGTCATACAGTTTTTTCCACATCTTTTGAAATGTTTGGTCTGTTGTCCCTCACATCAACTATGACAGTTAATCATTTTCCGCTGTCTCCAACAGTTTATTCACATACTCTTGCTTCTTTGGTACTTCCATTTGTTTCCAATATTTTGCATATAGTATTCTTGCCGTCAACTTCGACTGGGATTTCAGCAGCCCCTGAACAGTATTGCAGCTTAGTCTTACATGGAAATCCTCCAATCTGTGAAAGTTTGCTGCATTAATAGCTGTCATTATACGGAACACCGTTGGAGCATCAAGAGGCTACTTTAGAAAAGTACCAAATATATGAAACAAAAGGTGCACAGGAAACCAAAAAAGGCCAAATCTCCAAAAGGAACTATCACATGCACTACAGTCTGGTTCAGCAAAAACAAAGAGACACCTTGTTGAACCTTAATGATGAACTAATTTTTTATTATAGCATAACCTTTCCAGGACCTAGAGCCCACTTCCTCTGTTGCATAAAAGGCTGGATCCACTTCATGCACCTGATCAAGCGGCATCTAACAGTGCCATCCTAAGCAGAGCTATATACCCTTCTAACCCCACTGACTTCAGTGAATTTAGAATGGTGTATGCACTGGAGGGCACTGTGGTTCACAAAACCTTATGCAAGATTAAAAATGAGTTAAACTTTAAATGACACGCAGCTTTATTATTTAGTACAAGAACACAGAGGTATTTACGTGTGCGTGTAAAGTGCTGTCATATCACAGCCAATGTATGGCGACCCCAGAAAGGGGCTCTTAAGGCAAGTGAGAAGCAGAGGTGGTTGGCCATTGCCTTCCTCTGCAGAGTCTTCCTTCCAAGTACCAACCCTGCTTAGCATCTGAGATCTGATGAGGCTGGGCTATACATGCCACCTTCCCTCTCATACCTCTCTGTTATTTCTATTACACTTATCAGGGCTCTTTTTGTAGCAGGAACTCCTTTGCATATTAGGCCACACACCCCTAATGTAGCCAATCCTCCAAGAGCTTACAGTAGCTCCTGTAGGAAGAGCTCTGTAAGCTCTTGGAGGATTGGCTACATTAGGGGTGTGTTGCTTAATATGCTACAAAAAGAGCCCTGATTTATGCATCTACGCTACAATCTGTCTGAAGAACTTGTTTGCTGATAGGGCAAGCAAATTTTATTGTTGGTTCATTTTGCTCTCACTCAAACAAACACTTCATTATCATCTCTGTGCTGCTCTATGCACTTCTTTTGTGCAGAGAGATTTCATACTTCCCATTAAGCAAGCGGACTGTATTTTCACTTCTACTTGGAGGGATACCGTGAAGAAGAAAAAAAGTGGGGAAAACTTTTGGCATCTAAATCTATAATCCTGAAAACATGTTCTTGGGATTAAGTCCCACTAAATAAAATGGGTGCTACTTCTGAGTAGACCTTCTTAGGCTTTTCCCCCTAGATTCATCTGTAAGAAGAAGAAGAGATTGGATTTATACCCCGCCCTTCACTTGGAGTCTCAGAGCGGCTTACAAACTCCTTTCCCTTCCCCTCCCCACAACAGACACCCTGTGGGGTGGGTGGGTCTGAGAGAACTCTGACACAAACTGCTCTTTTTCAAGGACAGCTGTGACAGAGCTTGTGACTGACCCAAGGTCACATCAGCAGGTGCAAGTGGAGGAGTGGGGAATCAAACCCGGTTCTCCCAGATTAGAGTCCTCACACTTAACCACTACTCCAAACTGGCTCTCACACCAAACACTATCATTACATATGCGATACCAGAAAACGTCTTGCAGGAAATGTGCAGACTAAGAAAACAGACATTCTGCCATAACGCAAGTCATTGCTATGAATAATGCTAAAATAAACTAGTCACCACAGCATTTTCAACCACCTCTGTTTAAAAATGAGACCAAAATCTTTTAAAGTCAGTAATAATGGCACACAGGACACTCATTTTCAAGCAGCCACTTACAGGTTTGGAAACAGTGATGTACAGCCACATTTTCTCTCTTTAGAAGATAACTGGAATCAAGTTCTCCATCCCAATCCCAAACATATTTAAAGGGAAGCAAAAGTTCAGATTTCAGCTAGAAGTTCCTTCCAAATAATAATGCCAAGTAGCCGTGTTGATCTGAAGCAGCAGAACAAAATTTTTGAGTCCCGTGGCACCTTTAAGACCAACAAAGTTTTATTCAAGGTATGTTAATTAGCTGTTTCACCCAGACACCTGTAGAAGCACAGGACAAGCTAACTGCCTGCTATACTATTATTTGTCAGACTTTCCTTTTTTTTTTGCCATCAGGTAACAGCCGACATATGGCAATCCCGCAGGGTTCTCAAGGAAAGAGATGAACTGAGGTGGCTTGCCATTGCCCGCCTCTGCAAAGCAACCCTATACTTATTTTATGGGTCTCAAGTCCAAGTACTAATCGGGGCTGACCCTGCTCAGCTTCCGAGATCTTACAATATCAGGCTAGCCCAGGCTACCCAGGTCAGGGCACCGGACTACTTACTGACATTTAAATTCATCTCTATTACTGCCCAATTCAGCATTTTCACTGGTTATTTTCAGCTTCTCTACAGTACCTGCGCTTTCACACAATTCTCATCCTCCCCTTTCTTCTTTGAACCACTTCTCTTCCTAACTTCAAAGGCATTTGTTCCCAAGAAACAGACTTCAGTTCTTTGTGCAGACGGCAAGTTAATTTTAATTAAGAGCTGGGAAACCCTATTATTAAAAGCCAATGATACCTTAGCCACCCTGACCCTAAGTGCTTTTTGAGAAGAATAATTCAATCCCATATTTTTCTTAACATTATTCCACAGTCCTAAGAACACACACCTGAAATACGTACTCAGTCCAACTCAATTCTATGGAACTTATTCTCCAGAACTTGCCGCTAAGATCACAATCTTACTTGGAGAGGCAGTCCCCTGGAAAACAAGGAGACTTAACGCCAAGGGCATAATGACCCCTATTCTAAACACACACCAGCAATCACAACCGTGCGCCCCACTCCTGTTTACTCAAAAGTAAATCCCACTGAGTTAAATGGAGTTTATTCCCAAATTTGTGCATATGGGACAGTAATCTGACAGCGCAATCCTATGCATGTTTATTCTAAAATAAATCAATTTACATTAACTGAATCTTATGCTTAGGTACGGAGTGAAACATCAATCATCCAAAGAATATAAAGCAAGTTGACAAGACGTATTCTTTACAACCATCTAACTTTCTGAAGCAGCCGTCAAACAACAAGGACAAGATCAAGTAAAGAGTCTTAAAGAAACAGAAATAAGCATCAAAGACCTACTGCTGTTAATTGCTCTGTATCAAAGAACAAATTTCTACATGGCTTGACCTCTTCACGCTTATTAGAACGTGGCTGAAAATTGAAATGTGGAAGATGATGACCCAGTTGACCCAAAGAGTAATGGCTTTTCAAGTGTAGACTAAACCAAAAGGTTAAGCGAGAAAGAAGGAATGGTAAGATCCATTTTAAGCTATGAAAAACTCAACTAGAGAAGACAACTGACAGGTGATTCAGGATACAACTTTAGAAGCTAGTGCATTTTGTATAAAAGTCTGGTACGAGACACAAAATATGGAAAAGAAAAATGACAGCTCATGAAAAGAAAACAATTGTGTATACTGAAGCACTTTTTAAAGAGTAACAATCTTCTCTCCCCAAGATCAATTTGTCCGTCTACAGAGGAGTTTGTAATCGTGTTTGCGCTGAAGAACAGCGCCCTTAATAAAATTTCTTGATCTTATTAGAAAGTGGAAAGGTTGTTTCCCCCTTTCGTGAAACAATCTGGAAAGCAGTTATTAAAGCTCTGTACCAGGGAGCACAAAAGGGAGGTCTCTGAAGATTAGCTGCCTTCTAGTTACCCAACAAACCTGTGCTATCCTTGACACTACATCTGCGACACAAATTCATCATCTTGACATGCAGCTACTGCCTGAACCAAGAAAACCACACACACACACCACACAAGTATTTACCCTACATGCTATATACCAATATAATGCACATAATAAACATATTGAGAAACACATCACTTGGGAATACATATACATTACTTCCCCCCAGAAGAGGCACAAATGCTGTGTGCCTTCATAAATGGAACAGCACCCATCCCTTTCCCAATAAAAAAGTACCTAGTCTGACTGAAGTAAAACCAAGATACACAACTGAAGAGTTACCTGTGTGGCATTAAAGAGATATTTTTAACTGCAGTGATAAGAAAGACTGTCTCTTTCAAAGAAATTAATAGCAATTGATACTACCTTTCAAGCGCTCTAGAAAAGAGAGAATAGAGAGGAAAGTAAAGTACCATAAACCGCACAGAAACAGATAAGAAAAACAGGGCTTTAATTTCTGTCCAGAAACTGAAACTTCTCCTATAGAGAATAGAAGTGTTAAGATAATGTTTATCACCACTACATTTGGTGATTGGGTTACTGAACTAACCACAGTAATTTTACAGGCACATTTACAGAATGATTCTGACGATATTACTCAGCAGTAAATTTCCAGAGAGTTGGTCGGTACTTAATCCCTGGTTAAGGATGCACAGAATCAGAACCTTAAAGTGTTGCTTTCAAACTCCTGCAAGAAGTCCACAGTTAACTTCGGTCTCATGCATGCTTACGCTGAAGTAAGCCCCACCAAAATCAACGGCATTTGCTTCCTAGTAAGCATGTTCAGTACTGCCAATTAGAGTGGTAGACTCCGCACCTGGGTCTTTCACTGGTACCTTTTCAGTTATATTTCAATGAGCAATCGCAATGCAGATTAACAAGCAGCCCAAGGAGGAATAAGAAAGGGGACAGAAATCAAAGCTGGGAACCCGGTCAGACCATTCCTGGTACACCAGCAGTTCTGAACAATTGGGCACCGGCAGTTCGGTGCAACAACACCCGCTTCTGATCTTTCCCGAAATATTGCTCGGATGTTGGCTGAGGCTGGATGGTAGAAGAAGGGGGAAGCATTTATCCTCTTCGCCTCCTCCCAAGAAGTCCATGCAATCCTATGCAGACCAAGATACACAAGCCTTGCCCCCCTCCCCATCCTACAAGGAAAGGTGACAGAGAAACTACACACGTGAAAGGTTCGCGGCATGATCCGCGCCAGCTGCCAAGTTCGTATCCTCTTAAAAGACACGCATCCAAATTGGAGGGGGGGGGAGGAGAAACAACAACCCCCAAAGCCCTCCAGAGCCCGGCGCAAGACAGCCGAGACTCGAGGCAGAGGCGGCGGCAGCGGCGACCCTGCCGGCTCGCTCCGAGGCGCCGCACTTACCAAGCTGGCCGCGCTCCGGCGAAGTGAGCGGCGACCGCAGCCGCGCACTCCCCCTGGCAGAGGAAGATGGTGCTTGGGCAGGAGCCCACCCATAGCCCGGCGTCTGTGCAGCAGCAGCCGCCGCGAGGTGTGAAGCTTCGGCGGTGGGAGCGAGCGGAGGCGCGGCGGCGAAGGCCATCTGCCGCACGGCGCCGCCACGCGATTGGCTGCTCGCAGCCAGTCCTTCCCCCCTCCCTCCACGGGGAGTGCTCGCAGGGAGGAACGGGAGGGGACCGGCTGGGGACGTCCGGCCGGCAGAGGAGCCGCGGCTCAGCCCTGGAACGTGGGAAGGCGAAACGCAGGCGAGGCTCTGGGCTCGCCGGGGGCTCCCGCGCTCCTCTCTGGGCAGAGGCGGCCGGGCGGAAGGAGAAGCGCCTCTGGGCTGGGAACGCCAGACGGGTGGCAGCAGCCCAACGTCACAGGAGGCCAGGAGGGTTTATTCCCGCCGTACGCCCGGTCGAGTCTGAGCCCACCTAATGGGCAAAGTGGCCTGTCTCCCCGCCAGGGGTTGCCAACGTTTCAGCTCCTCTGCGGCCGAGGCTTCCGATCAAAAAGGCGTCGCTTGCGAGGCCCGTGGAAGTTCGCAACCTGCGTGCCGCAGCGGCTTTGCCGGGCACTCGCCCGCTGTTGCGTGTGGGCAGGAGGCGTTCTCCGGGGCAGCCGTCCTGCAGAAGTCGTCGCAGGTCCTGGAAAGAACGGCCCCGTTCGTGTGGCCCTAAGGAATTGCGCGGTTTTTAGCCGGCAGACTTCTGCCGGCTTTACGTGCTAATCGACGACAGCATCCCTCCCTTTTCTTCAAAAAACAACAACAACAACAACAAACTGGGTGCGTGTAAAGCAGGAAGACGGACGGACACCGAGTTTTGCCCTAAATGCGAACTTGCGATTGCATGCGCGGGAAAGACTAGCAATGGCGTTCGGCGGACGGCGTCCAGTCGTTTGCAAGAGGAAAGGGGGGGGGCGTTGAACATTCCCCGGTGCAGGGCAGGCTGCAGCGCTTGCACTGACCTCAGCCGCTGGATGCACTCTTGGCGTGCAAATGCTGGCCTGAGGCTAGAAAGCGATACTAATGTTCTGCGGGAGGGATGACAGACTGGCTCCGAGGGAATCCCGAGCAGACGACGACAGAGCCAAAGACGGGGTCCCTGGATAGGCTTAAGTGAAAATAACCTAAGGACACGTCTTGCCCCGCGAGAAGCTGGGAATGAACAGAGCGCCCGGTTGGGGGTCTGTAAAAAGGAGGAGTTCCGTTCGGGAGCGCAGCACGCCCCCCCGCCTTCCTAATTGGGTGCCTGGTTTTTAAGGAAAGGCTGCCCCTCGGCAAGCTCAAGGGGGCGAGACTTTATGAAAGAGCAAAACCCTCATTTTAGAAAGTCGAGACTGTTAAAGCCGCAAAGTCATTTGGTGCCCGGGGGGGGGGGAGTGTTCCCTCTAAGCTGAGTTAGTGTGAGCTAGCTCACATTTTTTTAGCCTCCGGCTCACAAATTTTCGTCTTCGCTCAGGAAGGAGGGCTCCAGAGCAAACTAATTGATGCAGTAGCCAAATCGCTCGCTCACGACTTTAATGCCAGGAGCTCACAAAGTAGAATTTTTGCTCACAAGACTCCACAGCTTAGAGGGAACATTGGCCGGGGGTCTCTTTTTCTCCTTAGCTGAGGTGCTGGCTTGAGGGCTGTTGAAGTCTTCCATGTTGTCCTGTTGTTCGCATATAATTGATGATCAACCTGGATATGTTGGAGATTTGTATACCCCCCCCCCCTTTACTATTGAAAGAAAGCAGGTAGGGCTGTATCATCTTCGCATTAGCCCTTCCGGATGTGAACCTCCCAAGAATTACAGTGAAATCCAATGTACTGGTACTGCAGTTCAAGCCAGAGTTAATCTCTGAAAGTGCATTAGTCAAACTATGATGTCGTTTTAGTCATCTGTACTGTTCTGTGCAAAGGACGATCACAGATGTGGCCCCATTGGCTTTGCGGATTGTTGAACAGTTGCTTTGGCACCAGCTGCCACAGTACAAGGATCTTCACTGCATGACTGAAGGGATATGAAAAGAAATGTTTTTAAATCATATGTTCATCACAAAAGACATCCTGTTAAACAGACTTCTGCTTGAGAATGGTTGTTCAGTGGTAGAATGTATGCCTGCCAGGCAGAAGGTTTCAGGTTCAATCCCTGACATCCCTAGTTAAAAGTATCAGGTAATAGGTTGTGTCAAAAACCTTCACCTGAGAATTTAGAGAACTGCTGTCAGTGGGTGATTCTGCATCTAACATTCACTCCACATTTTCTCAATGGGGAGGAAAAAGTTCAGCTCAAAACCACATTCCGATACCTCGGGGCAACACCGTACTGATTGCAAAGTCACTCCTGAACGGCCATAAAATGGCCACAAATCTATGCAGAAGGTACAAAAAATCCAATGTTCAAAGAAAGTGAAAGCAGCATGAACTGCAGAGGCTACCATAAAACCCGATAATAAAAGGAAATGAAAGCAGCATGCAATGCAGAGGGGAATTTCTGTTTCAATGTGGGTTTCGTAAAACAATGAAGGAAAAAGCCAATGCAGAATCAGCCAGTATTAGACAACACTGACCTTAATGGACCAATAGTCTGATTCAGTATAACACAGTTGAGTGTGTGTGTGTACCTAAAATGCTGAGGAGTTACGATTGGAGTTATGTTATGACCTAGTACTTTGTCATTGGCTCTGCCTCCTGTAGCAGCCATTTTGTAGTTGACTCTGCCTCTTGTGGCAAACATTTTGTGGTTGTGTCCACCATCCTGTGTCAGAATTCCAGAAGTGCCCAGCAAGGTGCAAAATGTTCAGGACTACTGCTCTAAAGATTACATTAATTTATTATAGCATTTTTTGTGAAGAGGCCACTTATCTATTAATCTATGGTGCTACAAGATCTTTTTGTTTGTTTGTTTTTAACCAAGGTCCAGGCTGCCTTTTACTCCTCAGCTGAGATCTGTATTTAGGAGTTGCTGGGTGTTGTGTACCCAGAGAAACCACGCATGCGGTCGGGTCCGCACGTGGCCATGCGAATGGCCCAAGCTTCGCTTCCAGAGACAATAGTCCAAACGGATCCTAGGATGCACCTATCGGACAGCTAGGATCCGAGAATTGACCTATGGGACTGGGGGGCACTGTAAATATCCTATCACAGGTGCGTGTGTGTGTTTCGGTGTGGTTTGCTATAGGGATATAAGCCGGCCTCTGGCCCGGCTACTTCATCTCAAGTTCTCCTGTATATAATACAGTATGAGCTGAAATCACTCCTCCATGCATCAGTCTCAGTACTTTATACTGGCGACGAGGATAGGATCCCATTGAGCAACCTGATGATTCAACCAGCCAAGCACCGAGCACCATTGGATGCCACTGTGCCCCGCATTGCTCATGAACAGCACCACACCGCACACTGCTCCTCCGGGCATCACTCCCTGCTTCACCAATCATCATGGCTGTCACTCTGAGACACCTTGAAGTCTTCGAACCCACACACCCTGAGTTCTGGAAATCGTGGGTAGACCAACTGACCAGCTTCTTCTACCACGATGCAGGCAAGAAATGGGCCTTACTCCTCAGCACATGTGGGGTGGCCACAATCTGCCTGCCCAAGGGTGTGGGTATGTGTTTGGAGGGTGCACTGTAAATATCCTATCATGGGTGTTGTCAGGGGTCATATCGTAGAAAAAGAGGTGCAGGAGCTCATTAGCACAACTCATTAGCATAACTTATTTGCATGTGCCACACCCCCTGACATCACTGGAAGTGTGTCAGAAGGCAACACCCAATGATCAGGCTCCACTGGACTGTTTTGGACTGCAGAGCTGGGGGGGGCTCTGCAACTTACGTGGCTGCTTCTTGCTCTGACTGAGGGCTGCTGGGAACAGGGGGTGGGGCTTGTTGCATGTGCCCGCCCCCTGGGCTCTTTACTGCCAGAGCTCCGCTCCTGTGCGCTCCTGCAGGAAATGACCCCTGGGTGTGTGTTTGGGTGTGGTTTGCTACGGGGATATAAACCGGCCTCTGGCCCGGCTACTTCATCTCAAGTTCTCCTGTATATAATATATAGTATGAGCTGAAATCACTCCTCCATGCATCAGTCTCAGTACTTCATACTGAGATCTCAGATTGGCCTGTTAGGACATCAATGATTATCAAATTGAATATGTTTGAGGTTTGTATATTCCCTCAACTTCAGCATGAAGGCTTCATTAGGCTTTTAATTTATTTTCTTTTTACCCACTCTGGTTTTGAAGTCAGT
>NW_015166478.1:29873-33590 GCF_001447785.1 Gekko japonicus | reverse complement strand
ATGCCACCGGAAACGCGATCAGACACCTGCCCTTGCCCCGCAGTTTCCAGAAACTAGTACCTCCAAGGTACTAGTTTTTAACTGCGCCTCTTCGGAGGGAAGCCTCGGGTTCGCCATGGGAACTCTACACTTCCCAGATGTGGCGGTGAGATCGCGCCCAGAAAATCCGCCTATCTTCCATCGCAGTAGCATGGCTACTGCTCCGTGTGACCGCAGCCATAGTAAACGTTTCTTCACAGCACTGTACAAAAGCCTGATAATGTTGCTTATATAAGTGCACTGACATTGCTGTCGCTGAAGCAACAGCATATCAGTCAAGGTGGGCCTTGGTGATCGTTACTCCTTTTAGCTGAGATAAGAAGTACTGTTAGCCCCACTGCATTGGTCCATAGCAGAATCCACAGATAGAAGCCATGGAATACATTTTCTGTTATTTTGGTTGGTCTTAATAAGCTTGCACACTAATACTGGAATCTAAATATGTTCTGCGGCTTCAGACCAACACGACTGACCACCTGGAACTCTGTTCTTTTAGTTGGTCTTAGTAAAAAGGTATGACATAGCTTTTGTGTTTGGATGTTTGCCCCTTGCACTGTGAAGGGTGGGTAAGAGTGGTCAGCTTCTGAACTGGCTTTTCTAGGTCTAACAGCAATTTAATGTGCAGACATTAGCAGGTGTTAATGTTTGCCTCAATCCTGTTAAAAGCTTCACGCTGGTTTCTGCAATCCAGCAGCTGCTAAAGGTACAAGG
Source organism: Gekko japonicus (assembly GCF_001447785.1). Taxonomy (NCBI): domain Eukaryota; kingdom Metazoa; phylum Chordata; class Lepidosauria; order Squamata; family Gekkonidae; genus Gekko; species Gekko japonicus. Next base: position 32,840 of record NW_015166478.1, on the reverse strand, counting down.
CCAGGTCTTTTTCGATGGAGCTGAGTGCTACTTTATTTATGAAATGAAACATACAGAGTTGGGGGAAAATATATAGATGTTGTACTCCCTCATCTAAAGGTGCTTAATTCCAGCAAGTTGTCCCTCTTCACTTGATGTTTTCCAGATCGGTGCTGTTGTCTTTTCAACGTAGTGGATCGTTTAAATTCACTTCCAGTTTTGTTAAAATAATGGCAACCATGGTTATTTCTGCCTCTCAGTCTTTTTCAGGGACTTCTGTGGTGTTAGAGACACATTTGATCAATTTTAGGTATTTCTGTTTTCAAATGGAAGATGGTATTATCTCCTTCTGAGAAGGCTAAGGTACAACTTGATACCAGCTTTAATTTAATCTAAACTCTGCCTAATAGAATAAAATCCACTGTACTTTCTACACAAGTTGTAGACAAGATGCCTTAAGAGTCTGACTTGCAATTTGTTCCCCCCCGTTCCTTTTTTAAAATACCTAGTCTGATAAAAAGTTGTGGAGAATTTGGCCACTGTTTTGTGATGTTTTGGTTGGCGCTAATAAGACGCATTAGAGGAGTTTTGTTTCTTGGATTAATCTCATGTGTCAGAGGCTGCTAATTGATTTAGTAAAATTGATTGTTATGTTGAGTGCCCTCCATTCATATCCAAGGATTCATGCAAGATCTGCACTGCCTGCCGTACCGCTGAGTGCAACAACACCTATACTAAAAAGCCAATTCAGAATTATACCTTGCTCTAAATAATGCGAAACCCTGAATCCCACAAATGACAGATCTAAGTTCATGCAAATAAGTAGGCAAAGGCTGCATGTAGCTAGTCCCTACCCTGTGTCCAGAAACAATGGTGTGGACCCAGCACAGTATTTCCATAGCAGAAGGATTTTCACCTATGGAGAATGACTTTCTCACCTTTTGCTACATCCAGAATGCTCCCCAAAATGTTTGGAATATGATTACCACCTTCAAGGTGGGGCCTGGAGTTCTCCTGGCATTACAACTAATCTCCAAACTTCAGAGGGTCCACTTTGGAGGGTTGACAGTATGGAATACCACAGAGAATAGGAGAAACTGGTTGTCAGTAAAGACAAGAGGGCAGCTGTGGGTTGAGAGAGGGATGGAACTGCTGTTGGCTGGCATCCTCCTGTGGCCCTTCAGAATGGATTTTTCTCCTTAATACAGAGGGGAAACCTGAGGAGGACCTGAGAAGTTTTCTTAGGTTGAGTGGAACGTAACTGTACGGTAGCTAGTTAAAGCAGCACAAATATTTAGGATCAAAGGGTTAGTATGTGTGACAGGCCTTTTCTAACAACTGAGGGGGGCTACACAACCTATAAGGTTTTCATGTTTTAAACTGTAAACCTTCCCTCATTTACTAGATGTTCTTACAGTAGCAAGTGTAAAAGCTTTGGGTTCACTGCCATGAGGTAAGTTTTGTGGTAAACTAGTAGAACACAGAATCACTGAGGCAGGAGTTGTATGTCAATAACAAAGATTTATTTATTTATTTACAGGTTGGTTTTAAAGAACAGATCAACTGCACAGGTTTTGAGGTAGTCAAAGGAGAATCCTGGCCGAGGAACATACATTTAAGCCAGTTATGACTTCATAGTAAGGTTTGAATTGTCTTTAATGCTTTCAGGTACAGATAGGCTTTCAGTGACTAGGCACTGGTTGGATCCTTTCACATGCGCAGGATTCTGCCCACACTAAAAGAAATTGAAAGAACGAAGGAAGATATGGAAAGAGTGGAAGGAGAGAAGAGACAAAATTTATGTTTGATGATTAAAAGGGTTTAAATATTCTGTTTGGGATTTATATGGCGTATGGCGTATGAAAGCAAATTAAGAGATTGTTTCCTAATGGTGGAAGAAGAAGTGATGATTAGTAATTATATATTTATGTGTGTTTGTTTGTTTTGTTTGTTTTGTCATTTTTATAAGGTTTATTTTGTTAATGTGTCTTATAACTACGAGAGACTGAGAAGGATGGTGGAGGAAGGAGTGATGTTTTGAAATTCGTATTTTTTTGTTATTCTTTTCTTTCATTTCCGTCTTTGAATTATACAGTTGAGATTAATAGGGGAGTATAGCGTGGTGGCTCAAGTGGTTAAGACGCTGAACTGCAGGCTGTGGAAGGTCAGTAGTTCAGCAGTTCGAGACCCAGGGTGCCGCATGACGGAGTGAGCTCCCGTCTCTAGTTCCAGCTCCTGCCAACCTAGCAGTTCGAAAGCAAGAAATTGCAAGTAGATTAATAGGTACCACTTCGGTGGGAAGGTAACAGCGTTCCATGCGCCTCAGTGTTTAGTCATGCCAGCCACATGACCATGGAAACGTCTTCGGACAGCGCTGGCTCTTCGGCTTTGAAACGGAGATGAGCACCGCAACCCTAGAGTCGGATTCAACTGGCTTTCGAGCAAGGGAACCTTTACCTATATATATACACTTTAGAACAACATACACATACACTTTAGAACAACCAAGTAGATAGTAGAGAGTTAAGGGTGTAGTTGTTCTCTAATGTGTAAATGTTATCTGGAGAGTGTTAAATGTCTAGATGAGCCTAATAGTGGAGCAAAGTGTGTTACTTAAGATAGCTCATAATATAAAGAAAATTAGAAGCAATGTATATGTGGGATTGTTAAACATAGGATGTATTAGTTTTGATATTTACTGCCTTTGTTCTCCAGTAGACAGATTTACATTTTGGTTGTGGTTAACCCAAATAGGAAACAGATAGTTCAAACAGGAAATTTTTTTTCTCTCATTTCTTTCTTTGAAATATATAGTTGAGATTAATAGGGATTAATATACATATACTTCAGAACAACTAAGTAGATAGTAGAGTGTTAAGGGTGTAGTTGTTTTGTAATGTGTAAATGTTGTCTGGAGAGTGTTAAATGTTTGGATGAGCCTAATAGTGGAGCAAAATGCATTACTTAAGATGGCTCATAATATAAAGA
>NW_015166478.1:0-29502 GCF_001447785.1 Gekko japonicus | reverse complement strand
GTTATGATACCTACTGCCTTTGTTCTCCAGTAGACAGATTTACATTTTGGTTGTGGTCAACCCAAACAGGAAACAGATAGTTCAAACAGGAAAGAGAAGATAAAGCACTCAATTGATTATGAGGATAGCTTTAATGGGAAGGCTAATTAACAGCACGAATGGCTTTGTTATATGAGTTGATATTGTGATTTATTATTATTATTGACATCAGAAAAATGAATTAGGTCTTGAAATATAGTAAGAGAGTTAAGGGGAAAAAGAATATGAAATGTAAGGAAGGTGTAATTATTTCTGTCAACTTACTTGTGATTTTTGTGATGTAGTTAATGGTATGAGTATATTATGTATGTTTGTCTGAAAATTAATAGATTATTTTTTAAAAAATTACAAATGAAGTAGAAGCAGAATAGAATTGGCAACTTGTAGAAGACTATTATCAAAGAATGTTAAATTCACTTCTTGTTGTAGAATAACTTGTAAATAATTTGTAAGATTTTGAAATTAATAAAAAATTTAATTGGGATAAAGTTTAAAGGGACTGCAGAAGACAGTGCAGAACAGCTGCATGGTAGGGAGTGCTTGGGGTTCCCCACCCTTCACTGTTTTTTCGGCTTTCTGCAAACCCCGTTTAAAGGGTCCATGGTCCCTTTCAGTGGGGTTTGAGGGCTATGAACCAAATGAACTGGTTCCAAACCGCCTTGTTCTGGTCCATGCCCATCCATACTAGAGACAACTATTTATTGCATCCTCTGAGGAGCAAGTGAACCATATTTGGAGTTCTCTCCATCTGCGGGCCAAGCAGTTTCTTTTGTTCTCACATTCTTTATTGAGCTCTCCACAAGGAGGGGGGGAAACCCTTTAACTCCTTAAACTGGTAGCGTAATTCCATTTTCAAACAAATTCCCCTAGAGGTTTGTTCTGCTATTATATTGGGAAAATACATAGAAATTAACAGCTAGAGGGCATTTAATGTTCTGTTTACATAGCAGTGTTTAAAATGGGAAATCTTGCAAGAAGCTGAGGGGCATAGTTGGGAGCAGTTCAGTCAGAAATTGGTTTGAACATCTAAAGCTAGACCATTGATCTGTCTAGCTGGCACAAGGACTGAACCTGTGACCTTCAGCTGCCAAGCATGTGTGCTACCACTGAGCCATAGAAGATGAGAACAAACCCTAAAGCATCACTACCATTTCTCAAGTGTGCCTGCTGCTGTTTGGCTTAAGGTTGTTTGCTCGCCAAGGAAAAGTTAGCTACAACTAAGCTTGAGAACTAGCAGCTGTAATGCTACCTTATCTAGTTTTTGAATTAAGTCCACTAACACTTTACAGAACACCTTGCTCCATCATGTTTCCATTTTGTACATTCCAGTCTTAGTCAAGAATTCATTTGTACTTAAAACCTATAGACATTTGTAGAAACAATTAAATTATTTAATACATTTATTGGGTTTTAGCCTGTTTTCTATTTAGCTGTTGGTGATTTTGGAGTAATTTATGATGCCCCTTTGCATAACCCTTGCCACCATCCTCCTTCCTCATCCAAAGCAACATTTCTAACCAGAGGCCAGTGTTGCCAGTGTTAACAGGATCTATAAACTGTCACAGGGCAATGTGCAAGTATAAAAATACACCCCTCAAGCCAATTGAAACAATGTCACACCATGTAAAGATAATAAACAACAGTGAAAACATCTCAATTTCCAAATGCTGGCCCGAATGAATATGTTTTAACCGGCTTCTCAAAGAAAGCCAGGGAAGAAGTCAAAGTTTTAGACACAGCAGTTGTGGCTCCTGCCCACAGGAAAGGAGGAATGAGATGGATTTTTGCAAGCTTCCAGCTTCAATTCAAATAACAGGATAACAAAGGCAAAGCCAAGACCAAGTAGGGATGAGATGCAGAAAATGACAACCCGTATCTGGAATGTGTAGTTCAAGATAACATAGAAAATGTAAACAAATTAAATGATTTTATAGCTGGTTAATATTGCAGTAAATTAGAGTATTTTGTAATATTATGTTGACGTTTCAGATTATTATGAAGATACAGTATTGCAGTAAATTAGAGTATTTTGTAATATGTTGATGTCCCAGATTATTATGAAGATACAGGCCTTTCCTATCTAGCAGTGCTATGACTTTTCCTGTTGTTATCTCTGCCCTAATGAATTACCTTGGGAATACAGAGTCAACTTAGAAATATTTCAATATGGTCTATATGTATTCTGAAGAAGATACTGTGAGGATATCAAAATGAGTGTGTGCCCATGATGTCTTCAGTTGTTCTATCTCATGATTTACTATTCATATATGCTCAGTTGTGGGAAGAGCATTGTGTCTGCCATTTGTTATTTTGCATTGCTCATATTATAAGTGGATAAGCATTTACAAACATACCCTAGTAATCTTCTCCTGTTCAACCTATCTTTATTATGCCAAGGTGTTATGTTATCTTGAACTACAGTTTCCAGGTATCATTTGTCATTATTCTGTCTCTTATAGCTATTAGGTCTTGGCTTTGTCTCTGTTGTCTTTTACAACTTTTTTTCTTCTTTTCAATTCAGATGTCCCCATTTTGATTTCACTTCTCCCTTGCAATAAATGATGCCTTACACCTTGATTTTTCTAATACTTCCTGCTTCCCCACATCACACACCCCATCCCAAAAAATCTGTACATGTTCCATTTAAATGGCACAAAATTGGAACCAAAACACCATCAACGAAAGCAATGAAAATGAGGGTGGAATGAAACAGATGGTAATGACAATATACAGAACTGAAAAGAAATGTCAGTGATATAGCCGCTCATCCCTACAATAGAAAATGCCTTCTTCCTGGCAGATATTTTATATAGTTATATATTTTACAGTGTTTTTCCCAGAGGGACACAACTTTATTTAACTGGAGATGGGACCTGGAAGAGGATCTTGTTGTCAGATCTTAATGTCCTAGGGCAAACCGTATGAGATAAGTCATCCTTGAGGCATTCCAGACTAATACTGTGTGGGATATAACAGTTCAGACACAGGGCCTAGAATTGCCCTGAAAGCAAATTAGTAACACACTTTCTTCAAACTCGTTATTCAACCCAAATCTGGAGATGCTGGTACCCACAGAGCCATTGGGATTGGATTCCAGAATTTACTGTGTTTTTAATACCTCTGAGCTCTAGAGCATAGTAACATGAGGCCCTGAAGGCTTTATTCTTGATTTAGGCATTCACATTGAAATAGAACCCTTCCTACTGCCTCCATGGATCACCAAAGTGGTCCCTATTTATCTACTTGCAATTTCTTGCTTTCGAACTGCTAGGTTGGCAGGAGCTGGAACTTTCCCTGCCTCCTGTGAATAGTGTGAAATTGGAAAGGGCTTTATTTGCAGTGTGAATGCCTGGTGGAGGAAGACTAAGGCCTTAGTGCCATTAAAGTCATTGCCGTTTACTAAAGGCCATGGGTCCATATAGACCTAGCCCAGGTCAGTACAGTAGGTATCAGGGCTATTGATGTGATTAATCTTGATTAGTCCTGGGATGTATTTAGGTGCTCTGCCTATTCTTAGTATGAACTAAGTAGAGAGGACAGGTATATTTCTCTAGTCAGCCTACTTGTGCCTGGGATGTATTTAGGTGCTCTGCCTATTAGCATGAACTAAGTAGAGAGGACAGTTATATTTCTCTAGTCAGCCTACTTGTCGAAGTTTCTGTTTCCAGCAGGGGTAATTTCCTGCAGGAGCGCACAGGAGCAGAGCTCTGGCAGTAAGGAGCCCAGGGGGGGGGCACATGCAACAAGCCCCGCCCCCTTCTCCCAGCAGCCCTCAGTCAGGCCACAAGGAGCAAGAAGCAGCCAGGTAAGTTGCGGAGCCCCCCCCCCGGCCCGCCCTCCGGTACAAGCTCTCCCTCCTCTGTGAGGGCAGATTTGCGTGTTTCCCCCCAATAGCTAGCAATCCAAAACAGTCCAGTGGAGCCTGAGTGGTGGGTGATGTCAGGGGGTGTGGTATATGCAAATGTTATGCTAATGAGCTCCTACACCCTCTTTTTCTATGAAATGACCCCTGGTTTCCAGGGATCTAGACTATTGCTCTTAGTTTTGACAAGCTTAGTTAGCTGAAAGGCAACTGAGAGATCTGTTGTCTTGTGCTAAGACTGGAAGAATAGGTCAGTGCTATGTTTCTGTATTACTTTATTTAAGTTAAATACTGTTGTTTAAGAAAAAACGCAAGATACCACATGATACAATGGATTATTGTTCAGATCCCCAAATATGTAAAGGAGAGTAATATAAATCACAATCAGGGAGCTGGGGGAAGGGTTTTTTAATTATCCCCCATCTGCCATTTCCTCAGAAATCGATGATTGCTCCCACCACATTTTCAAGCCCTGGAGAAGGGAAAATACAGACACAGTACGCATACCTGCCTTTTTTCGTTTCTGGAACTCATTTCTGGAAATGTTGGGGGTATTTCAAATCGGGTAAACAGTACTCAGGAAGTTGCAATTTCCCTTCCCCAGTACCATGGCCTGGATGCATATTTATTCCTCTATGACTGCTTTTTGCAGTTTAATTACACATCTGTGGATCCAGTTTTAGGTCTTCAGTACTATATGGGATTCAGTCCTGCATTTTTAACCAAGACATGTCCTTTCAGGTCCATGAAAGTCTCATGCCAGACCTAAACTATGGCACTGAAAAAAAAAAAAACAAGGTTGATCCTTGGTAAGCCTTTGCTCTAATTGATCCCTGGTGTCAATTAATTCCTCATTTTGCTGGGGATTATGTCTCAGATGTTTGTGACACATTACTCAGATTATCAAAAAGTATCTAACACATTTGTTTATCCTTACAATAACCCCGAGATGCTAAGAGATACTTGAGATTTGCAGAAACCTACCAACTGATCACTGGTTTCAGGTAGAAGCTCCCATATCTAGTAGCCCTCCATCTCCACTAAACCTCAGTGACAACACTGCATGTTAGCATTTAATATATACATTGCAGAGCTAGCCATATTTCAGTTGCATTGGTGTCTATCGCTGGCAAAACAGCAAACATTTATGAACAGAACTGCTGGGATTGTACATCACCAAAGAGAACAGCCCTATCCTGCAGGTAGGAAAAGGTATTCTATATTTATTCACATCTTGTGCCAGACACTCCAGCAGGACCTCTCAAGAGAGGTTCTCAGTTTGCATTTAGGGGACAACATCACCATTCAGCCCAGATTATCTTTCTCTCCCTGCACAAGCAACTCCAAAGCAAGATGAGGAGGGGGGGATTATTCTCAAGCCTCCTTTCTGTTGGCTGCAGCCATCTGTTTTGTTTCTTTATTGAAGGGAGAAAGCTCTAATTCTCTTGGAACACAACGCTTAGCACCTATGTGGTAGCTGATAATGCTGCATTCAGAAGGGATTAGCACACAGTCTTCTGCAAATGTAGCTGCAAAGTCCCTCAGGGATGTCGTTTCACTACAGAGGACTCTAGACTAATAGTTCTCCACTCCTAAAAGTTCACATTGTATCATCATCTCAGTTTTCTGGTGGTGCCAATGGCTGAAATGTTGTCTGCGCACAAATATATTAAACAGCAAGATACACAGCAGCAGCCATGTGGGGTCGCACTCCATCTAAAGATAGCAAGGTCACAATTATGAAACATGTTTACTTGGAAATATGTCCCATTGAATGCAATGCAACATATTTCTGAGGGCATGGTTAGGATCAGACCACTAGAACGTCAAGAATTCTGCCAGCAGGGTCAAAATGTTAACCTTTCAATCTGTTACTTACCAAAAGTGATACAGTAGCACATATGGTTAATATTTTAATCCCACCCTTCAGACAAGCTCGGACTTATATATGTGGTTACCCCTCCCCTTCTCACAACTCCTTTGTGGGGTAGATGATGATGAGACATCTGGTAATCTCAGATTTTAACCCAGTTCTCCCCAGTCCTAGTTGAACTGCAAAAGCACCCAGTCTACCTCCCCTGGACTGTAAGGCTCTCTCAATAGCCTCCCCAACCCTGAAGAGAGGCATCAGTGGTGAGGATAGTATCATGCTGCTGATGGCCAAAAGGATTATTGTCTTGAGACCACCACAAAAGCGACCAAACAATCTTCCTGGGTAAGGAGAAATGTTGGTAAGGAGAGTGGTGACCAGTCTGAATTGTGACACAAACCAGAATTGCAACAGCTGCATGAAAGGCTTGGCCAGAGGTAAAAGGGCTGTTGTTAAGGCCATTAATCCTAGTAACCTCTGGATGGACTGTTGGAAATGGCAGTGAGAGAAACGATGCACTGGTCCCTCAATCACTGAGCCTCTATTGGTAGGGAGGTAGCCCCTGTCAGCAGCGGATTCTAATGTTGCCCCAATTAATTGACTGTTATGCATAGGTTCCAGCCTAGATTTTTTTTCCAGTTTTTAGTAAGACATAGATGATGGCAGGTCCTGAGTGCGAGAGCTACCTGATCCCATAATGATTCCCCAGAATCTGCAACTAAAATCCAGTTATTCAAATAGGGGGAAATAGTGCATCCCTGAAGGCATAAATAGGCTACCACTGGGGCCATGCGCTTGTGAATTCTCTGGGAGCAGTTGCTAAGTTAACCCAAAGGACAATACACAGTATTGATAGACCTTCCCTTCATGGCAGGAACAAGGGTATTTCCTGTGTTTCTCATCTATTGATATATAAAAATAGACATCCTGTAAATCAATTACAGAACTTTATCAACCAGAGGAAAACATCCAGCCCCCAGAAAACCAGGATAGGATAGGAACCACCTTTTTTTTTTTAATCTACCAGGAGAAACTAAATCAGGTTCCACAACCTCCTTGATTTTTCCTTCTCAAGAAGAGATAGAACTTGAGATCACAACTTGGGTAAAAGATTATTTACTGCTTGTGAAACTTTACAAACTTGTGGTAAAGAAGAAAATTCCAATTTATAACCCTGAGCTATAATAGTCAGGACCCCGTTATCATCAGTTATGCCTTTCCAATGCAGGAGGAATGGACTTAACCTATCCCTAAAAGTGAGGTTAGGGAGACTAGACTATTCTGGTCAGAAGGCAGGCTTTGATTGATGACCTTGAGAGTCCTTGGCAGAAAAGGACTTCCACTTCAGTCCACTGCATCTCTTAGACAAAGACTTTTGGTTGGAGCAGGATGCTGGTATCTGGAGGAAGAGTAGAAGCACTGCTCTCTAGAAGGAGGGTACCAATGTCTGAACAAGGACGTGTGTTACCTTAGGTAGGCAGGGGTAGGATGGGTGATCCCCAACGATCTTGCCGCCTGGTTCTTCTTAATTTGCACAAGGGTATCATCTCTGTTCTGGGAGAACAGAGTGGCACCCTTGAAGGGCAGATCCTCTGCTCTATTTTTTGTTTCCACAGGCAGTGCGGTAGAACAAATTCATGTGTGATGACGGATGACTATGGAGGATGCAATCATTTGAATCACAGAATCCTCGACGTTTGGTGTCAAGGAGCGAGAGACTGGTGATCTCGATGTTTAGCTTTCTTTTTGGAGTTCTTCAAAGGCCAAGCAGGTGGCCTCTGGTGGTGTGGTCAGTATCAAAGTCAATGGGGTTGGTGCCGATGCTATTGAATTGCCCTCTGTCTTTTATTGGTTTACACCTGTTGTTCCACTTGGGGGTCTGGGGCACCCAATGCCTTCTCCCACAAGGCAGCTTTAAGTCTAGTGGCTCTACCCTCTCTCACTTTAGGTGGGAGGCTATGGCAGGCTGGACACAAGGTGATATTGTGTCCCTCACCTAAACAAAGTAGGCAGGATTTGTGATCATTGTTCTGGGCCATTTTGGCTCCATACTTCTTGCATTTCTTAAATAAGGCCATTAGGTCGTCAGTACTCACAACGGTAAGAAGCAGTTACAGAGAAATAAAAGGCTCATGCTCTCCTCACGGTGGCAAAAGGAGAATTGAGGGAAGAGTGCTTGCCCCACCCCGTCACATGACCCTTTGAGCGGGAAAAGGCATACACTGAAGACAGGGGTGGGGAGGAGCACTCGCAGGCTCTAGAAAGCTCGTTAGCTTTTCCGTGGCTGGCCTGCAACTGCACAGTCCCCATGTGGGACTGCACAGGAGCCACAATGATGAACTCTACTTACAAGTCATGTTTATATGAAAGGCAGCATATAGTATTGCAGCACCTACATTACTGTTTTATTTTAGCCCTTTTTGCCAAACTGTGTTCATGAAAGTGAAACATAGGGCTGCCAAGTCCCACCAAGGGGTGGGGAAACCCCCGCCCCAGAGGCCCGTTCCCTCCCGCCGTTGGATTGGGCCCCGGGGGGAACCCCACCCTGGCGTGCGCGTCACCAGGAAGTGATGTTATGATGCCGGGCACGCTGGGGGTGTGGCCATGACCATCTGAGGGGGAAACTCTATAGGACGCCGGACGGGAGTCCCCCGCTCCCGACGATTTTCGACTTGGCAACCCTAGTGAAACACATGAGTATGGCAGTTTTAACATTAAAAATTTTTTAACACTACAAAACCTATGGTGCAGTATGAGGCATGAATACACAAAAACATCCACACACTGTAACTAAACAACTGAGAATATTGAAATAAATGCAATGTAAATTTGAATAAACATGTTTCAGTTTTATACACCATATGTATGTAGTATGAAGGGCATGGGTTATGTCTGAAGATGAATAGACAAGCCCAGCAAGTACTTAGTTGTTCGTTGACCGGTTACTATGAAAAAAATTAAGTTTGAGTCCAGTGTCACCTTTAAGACCAACAAAGTTTTATTCAAGGCAATAGCTTTCATGTGCATGCACACTTCTCCTTTCACTTCTTCAGATAGTGAAACAAGACATCCTCAGCCATTTCAATTCTCACATCTGTTTGTTAACTCTTGTATTTGTATGCTAATTTACTGCTGTTCACAGATTGTCCCAACTCCTTGAATCCAATCTCAGCTATAAATGCTGGGCTTACTGGAGGCTGAGACTGCAGGCCGGGCTGGGGGGAGTCCAAGGAGACGTTGCCACCCCTGGCCACATGGTCAGTTGTTGGTGGGTGGTTACTGGAAGCCACCACACTGGCCAGACTCCCGTCAATAGGGGGGAAGCCAGGAGAACATGAAAAGTTTTGTTGGGCTCTTACATAGTGATTTTGTAGAACCCTGCCAAGCCCATTTAAAGCATGCTGCTCCTGGGTTCTCCCATGCAGATTTTTCAGCTCCTTCAGCTTCAGAGGCAATCGTCTTCAGTCAGAAAGCTCTCCACTTGGCTCGTTTCATCTGGACTCTACTCATCACGATTCTTCAGCTCATCGACGTTATTTTCAGCTTGGAAGCGTCTTTGTTGTGTACAGGCTCCTCGGATCCTCTGCTATCCAGCTCCTTCATCCTCTGCAGCTGCTACAGTGCCTCCTGGGCAACCTCTTCCTCAGTGGGGCAAGGAGCTACTGCCTGGCATCAGGAGCCTCGTCCCAGTTGGGCACCGCAACATTTTTCTGCGGGCTATCAGTTGCAAAAGTCATCTGGCCAACCTAGGAGGCATCTCACCTTCCGTCCTCAACCAGACTCGCATTTAAATGTACTTCTTCAGAGGCACAGTATTTGTCTTACCCGGGTTACTGGTGGGTGAGTACAAGAAACAAATCACCTGTTGCTTATCAGCAGCAGCCGGCATATGGCTGCGTTTTACTTGCTGAGGGAGCAGTATGCTTGTTTGTCAACATATAATAGTTTGGTTGTTTTTAATAATTTGGATGTTTTACTTAATTGCTTGGTTTTCCATTCGCATTACGCCCCCATCCCCGGCCGCCCCGTGCGACAGACTGTGGCTGCCCGTAGCCTTTAAAGGAGTATCACTGGGCAGCTGTTATCTCTGGAGTAAAACCTTACAGCCTTGACTCTCTTGAGGGTCTTGTCAGGTGCTCTCTATTGCATTAGCTGTTAATTTACTTGAGTGTTAATAGGCTCCTTGGGGCTCTCGAGCATTACAGTAAAATACTAAGGTTAATAGCACTTTGTACCGATATGTTTAATTTCATATAGATAAGTTGAATCTTGTAATAAGTGTAGGCATAAATTCCATATACCATTTGGCCATACACCAGATGAGATGCGCTTTCCAGGTTGCCAAGCTTGTCGAAATCTCCAGGCTTCCTAACCAGACTTTGAGGTTGCTGTAAATTGATCAAGCAATATGCCTCCTAAGCAGGGCTATTTTGGGGCAGGAACGCACAGAAACAGAGTTCCGGCTGGCTCCCGAGTTGGCCACACCCAACAGCAGAAACTCATTAGGATTGGCTACATTAGGGGTGTGTGGCCTAACATGCAAAGGAGTTCCTGCTACAAAAAAAGCCCTGGGTTTTGACAACAAACAAGGTAAACAGAATAACAAGCAAAAGGTGGGTGTGGCTGGATAACCACACTTCTGGTAACATGGGGGTGCATCCTAATGTGCTAATGAGCTGTGCTGGCAGGGGTGCGGCCTAATATGCTAATGAGTTTCTGGTGTTGGGCGTGGCCTATTATGCTAATGAGTTCCTGCTGGGCTTTTTCTACAAAAAGAGCCCTGCTCCTAAGCATGCTGTCCCCACTGGCAAAAGCAATGCAAATGTGCTTCAGGAGCCCTCGACAAGGAATGCTGCTAAAGGCAAACACGTGGCAATCACATCACCAGCAAAACCTATAAGAAGGTCTGCTAAGGAACTGCCACCTGCAAAACCTGGTTCCTCCTCAGCTACAGCCTGCCTCAAAAAATCAGCACATGCCCCAACAGGGTCCAGGCACAACAACCCTGCGAGGGTTCCCTCCTCTGACAAAACTAACGACCCCAGCGGTTGATAATGCGGCTGTCCTGCTGAGAATTGCACAAGCACTCCAGCACCTCTTGGAGCGATTTGATCAGGTGGGTAGGCAGTCTTCAGTGCAGGCAGACCCTGCATGTAGGGGCAGAGCCAAGAGGCCTCATTCCCCAACAGAGTCCATATCATCTAGTAACTCCATGGAAGAGGCAGTTCTGAGGCATCCTCCACATAAAAGGAAGTGCACCAGATGTATTCATTTGTCCAGAAATACTCTGGACAAATGAATGGATACTATGGATACTATGCTGTTGTGTTCATTTGACTAAAGCCGGACATGGACGAGGGTAGGTGTGGCCCCCGTCTTGTCAAAAATAGCTCTAAGGTGGCTGTTGAACATAACTTCATAACTTGGATGTCTGGCTACACAGTATTTATGGGGGTTGTGGTATCAGCACATCCTGAGCACGGCTGGCATTTGGTCAACCGCACGTCAAATGTTTTAAAGACTTGTACCATGGCCAGTGAAACTATGGCTATCAAATACGACTAGGCTTTTCACCAGAGAGCCCCTCATGGTGAGGTATCCAGGTGGGACCTCATTAACAACAAAATCTTGCTGGTAAAAGTGGTTCCACACATGAGGCCCAGGCCTGCCCAGCTAAGCCCAGGGCACGTTTTAAGCATGGATACCTCTTACTGGGTCTGCTGGGAGTACAGTCAAAGAAAATGCAATTGCATAAGATGTACATTCGATCATAACTGTGATGCCTACTTTGGTCCACATCCCAGGCCTTCTTGCTCCTGCAACGCAACACAGCCCTTTCGAGAGTCCCAATCCTCTTCCAACCCCAGTGGCAAAAAGGAGGGAAGACCAGTTAACACGAATTCTTCCAGCTCATCAAAATAATACTCCCAGCTCACTTAAATCACGTTTTGATTTGATATGCACCCCATACGCCTTGAGGCTCTGAAACCTTTGCACGCGTCTTACCCCAATAGGAAAATGCTGCCTTATTGCGGGAGGGTTTTTCCTTGGGCTTTCATTTTTTTTTTCTGGTCCCCATTTACCCACAGAATGTGGGCACCTTAAATCTGCCAGGGACCTTCCTGAAGTAGTCAGGAAAAAAGTCACCAAAGGATGGGTTGAGGGCATGGTGGCAGGCCTCTTCACTTCTCCTCCTTTTCCTAGCCTTAGGATTTCCCCTTGGGGGTGGTGCCTAAGAAGGCTCCCACTGAGTTCTGTCTGATTCATCACCTCTCCTACCCTAAGGGGCCATCAGTTAATGATGCAATTCCCCCTGAGTTCTGTTCTGTAAAATATGCATCCTTTGACCAGGAAGTATGCTCAGTTAAATCTTGTAGCCCAGGCGCACTCACAGCTAAATGCGACATTCAGTCCTCCTTCTGCCTTCTCCCTGCCCATCCATCAGACTTCTGCCTACTGTATTTTAAGTTTGATGGTCTTTGGTTTGTCAGTGTTTCTCCTGGCAAACTCCAAATAATGCTGCACCATTCTAAGACTGATCAATAGGGCAAAAGCACCATGATTGCCTTACATCCTGCCCCTCGAGGTATCCCCTGTCCCATACATCACCTAATTCACCTTCGTTAGGCTGCCTGCCCCCAGCACATTTTTCTTTCATACCAATGGATCCTGCCTGTCTAGGTTTCAGTTTGCTAGCATACTGTGCAAGTGTGTAGTGGCCCTTAGGTCTCCCTCCTTCTGCATAGGCACTGTCACCACTGCTTCCAAGGGGGGGGGGGAATTACTCGGGCTTGGCGATCAGTGACATATCACCTGGCTGGGTAAGAGGGGAATGTGCTGGCCTTCGACATTCAGTCCTCCTTCTGCCTTCTCCCTGTCCATCCATCAGACTTCTGCCTACTGGATTTTAAATTTGATGGTCTTTGGTTTGTCAGCAAAGCCACGTTTTAAACACAACTCACCTGATGCCCTAATAACACAGCTTGGAGAGAATGACCAACCTGCTCAGAAAGGCTCAGAGTTACGACAAACAATAACATCTCATCTTCAGATTCTCACTGCATGCTGCCTCACACCACGTTATGCTGGTCAGAACTGCTTGAACACCAAGACTTGAAGGGTGCCCTTAACAAAGAAAAGGTGGATTTGTCCAGACGAAAGGTCTGCAAGTATGCTGGAAAGGTCACCAAAGTTTTGGGTGGGTCCATCATCAAACACATGGACATTTCATTTTGGCATGATTCCTTGTATAGGGTTGACGGGGTGCACCTCTTTAAGTGGGGGATGGATATTTGGCTTTCCAGGATACGGGTCAGCTTGCTTTGTTGGTTGCAGGCTTAGGAGTTTGGCAAAAGCCCTTGGGGCTCCCCCCACTCTTGTGGCAGTTTTGGGCATCAGGATGGATCCTTTAGGGGGAGATGGGCCTGCGTGCTCACCTCCCCCATTTGGGGACTCCTTTAAGGTATCTTGGGGGTTGAGCCACTACGTGGCATGCCCGGTTTGGGGGTTGTTTGTGGACTCACCACCAGGTAGCAAAGGGAACCACTCAGTGGCTGCCACCCTCATGGTTACCAGAAATTTTGTCACTCCATGGTTTATCTCCCAGCAGGTGGGCTGGGGGAGCAGCTTATCGGGTGGCAGGCAGGTCACCCGACACTTGGATCCATCCCCATGCCATGCCAATGTTCCTTTGTCCGTTTGGTGTAGTGGTTAAGTGTGTGGACTCTAATCTGGGAGAACCGGGTTTGATTCCCCACTTCCCCCCCGAAATGACCTCTGGGCATCCTTTGACCAGGCAGTATGCTCAGTTAAATCTTGCAGCCCAGGCGCACTCACAGCGAAATGCGACATTCAGTCCTCCTTCTGCCTTCTCCCTGTCCATCCATCAGACTTCTGCCTACTGGATTTTAAATTTGATGGTCTTTGGTTTGTCAGCAAAGCCACGCCCATGGGTTGCTCTGTAGCTTGTGCCACCTTCAAAGCCTTTAACACCTTCCTGGAATTTGTGGTAAAAGGTTGGTCCAACAGCCCCCATGTCACCCATTATTTGGACGATTTCCTTTTTTGTCGGCCCAGCTGGTTCCCCAGACTGTGATTCTCCCCTGGCCACTTTTCAGTTCTTGGGCAACCAAATCTTTACTGAGACACATGATCAGTTTAAAAAAATGCACCCTCAAAGAGATGCTGCTGGGTCATCTCAATTTCGCATGCAAAGTAGTGTCATCTGGCAGGGACTTTTGCACATGCTTAGCTCGCTCTACAGTAGGCCTTTACCCCACCCCCAATTGGAATCACCGTGGGCATTAAGGAAGATCCTAACTTTGACTTCAATTTCTGGAAAAGTTTAATGGGGTGGTCATTTGACAATCTTCTTTTTCTCCTGGGGATTCTCTCCATGTCCATTCTGATGTGGCTGGGAGCCTCAGTTTCGGGGTCTATTTTTCCGGTCACTTGTGTGCCCAGCATTGGCCTGCTCACTGGTGGGGAATTGACATTCTTAAGGACCTCTCTTTTTTGGAACTTTTCCCTATTGTAGTACCATTGTCATCTGGGGTAAATGCTTTCATAATAAATGAATTGCGTTTTGGTGTGATAAGCCACGGTGAGGGTAATTTATCACCAAAAGTCTTGATCTGAACAGGTCATGCACCTAGTACGTAAATTTGTACTCACTTGTCTCTCTGGTAACCTTTCTTTCTCAGCAAAATATATTCCAGGTGTCAATAATGACGTTGTGGATGCCGTATCTCAATTTCAGGACAGGAGATTCTGGAACTTGGTCCCCCAGATGCACTGGAGCATCTGGAGCAACTCTCGAATATTGGGAACATATGATTTTGCAGGGAGTATTTCAGTTGATCACCCCTTCTGCCCACAGGTCCTATCTCCACGCTTTCAGTATTTCAGATCTTTATGTTTTCTGCTGGGCTTTGTTTTTCTTTCCTAATTTCAGAGCACCATGTACTGCATTATTTGACGCACCTTAAAGAACATGGCCTGTCACCTAGGTCCATGGGCATACACCTAGCAGCAATTTCATTTTATAGCAAATCAGGGGATTTTTCAGATCCATCAGTGTTTCTCCTGGCAAACTCCAAATAATGCTGCACCATTCTAAGACTGATCAATAGGGCAAAAGCACCATGATTGCCTTACATCCTGCCCCTCGAGGTATCCCCTGTCCCATACATCACCTAATTCACCTTCGTTAGGCTGCCTGCCCCCAGCACATTTTTCTTTCATACCAATGGATCCTGCCTGTCTAGGTTTCAGTTTGCTAGCATACTGTGCAAGTGTGTAGTGGCCCTTAGGTCTCCCTCCTTCTGCATAGGCACTGCCACCACTGCTTCCAACATGGGGTTTCCTCCTAAAAAAATCCAGACCATCGGCCGCTGGTGCTCCACTATCTTCTGATTTTACATCCTCCAGCAGTTGATTTAGCACTCTATTGTCTTATCTTAGTCTGTACATGTCGGCAAAAAACAGTCTGAATCACCAGTCACAGTATTGTTTATTGGGCCAGACAGTATGCATCCTCTTCCAGTTGGGGGGGGGGGAATTACTCGGGCTTGGCGATCAGTGACATATCACCTGGATGGTTAAGAGGGGAATGTGCTGGCCTTCGCTAATAAAAACTGTTTCACAGCAGGTTTTAAACACAACTCACCTGATGCCCTAATAACACAGCTTGGAGAGAATGACCAACCTGCTCAGAAAGGCTCAGAGTTACGACAAACAATAACATCTCATCTTCAGATTCTCACTGCATGCTGCCTCACACCACGTTATGCTGGTCAGAACTGCTTGAACACCAAGACTTGAAGGGTGCCCTTAACAAAGAAAAGGTGGATTTGTCCAGACGAAAGGTCTGCAAGTATGCTGGAAAGGTCACCAAAGTTTTGGGTGGGTCCATCATCAAACACATGGACATTTCATTTTGGCATGATTCCTTGTATAGGGTTGACGGGGTGCACCTCTTTAAGTGGGGGATGGATATTTGGCTTTCCAGGATACGGGTCAGCTTGCTTTGTTGGTTGCAGGCTTAGGAGTTTGGCAAAAGCCCTTGGGGCTCCCCCCACTCTTGTGGCAGTTTTGGGCCTCCGGATGGATCCTTTTGGGGGAGATGGGCCTGCGTGCTCACCTCCCCCATTTGGGGACTCCTTTAAGGTATCTTGGGGGTTGAGCCACTACGTGGCATGCCCGGTTTGGGGGTTGTTTGTGGACTCACCACCAGGTAGCAAAGGGAACCACTCAGTGGCTGCCACCTGTCTGTTGTGGGGAGGGGAAGGGAAAGGAGTTTGTAAACCGCTCTGAGACTCCAAATGAAGGGCGGGGTATAAATCCAATCTCTTCTTCTTCTCTTCTTTGTCTGTAATCAATACAAGCTGCAGCCCTTTTCATTCCACAAAATTATTAAGGAGTGTTTTGTGTTCTTCTCCGCATGACCTCTCCCTAAGAAGCGCTTTTGCAATTGCTCAGTTACTTATGCATCTTGACTCTAACTAGCCCTTCCTGGCAACTAACCCCCTCCCCACCTATATGTAATGGTTGAGGAAATTCTGTTTCACTGTATCTGAAGAAGTGTACGTGCACACGAAAGCTCATACCTTGAATGAAACTTTGTTGGTCTTAAAGGTGCCACTGGACTCAGACCTTGTTCTGCTGCTTTAGAGCAACACGGCTACCCACCTGAATAAAAGCAGAAAAAAACAGAGCAAAATCTCCCACCAAAATCTCTCAGAATAAGCAATTTATAGTGCATCCCTTAAAACATTTTTCTGGGAATAAGCACCATTGACTAGATCTGAGTAAGATTCCAAGCAGACCAGCTCTCATTGGTTTTGTGTTCCCAGGGGTCATTTTGTAGAAAAAGAGGTGCAGGAGCTCATTAGCATAACTTATAAGCATAACTTATTTGCATATGCCACACCCCCTGACATCACTGGAAGTGTGTCAGAAGGCAACACCCACCACTCAGGCTCCACTGGACTGTTTTGGATTGCTAGCTATGGGAGGGGGGAAGGGGGGGGGAACGTGCAGATCTGCCCTCACAGAGGAGGGAGAGCTTGTACCTGAATAAAACTTGGTCATAAAGGTGCCACTGGACTGTTTTGGATTGCTAGCTATCGGGGGGGGGGATGCACAGATCTGCCCTCACGGAGGAGGTAGAGCTTGTACCTGAAGGCGGGCCGGGGGGGTGCCTGCAACTTACCTGGCTGCTTCTTCTTGTGGCCTGACTGAGAGCTGCTGGGAGCAGGGGGCGGGGCTTGTTGCATGTGCCCGCCCCCTGGGCTCCTTACTGCCAGAGCTCCGCTCCTGCAGGAAATGACCCCTGTGTGTTCCATCTTTTAATAATCTCTTAACCTAGGCTAACACAGGTAATGCAAGAAACTTTCTGAACTCTTTGTGGCAGTTGCCACAGTTACCAGCCACATGACAGTAGCAAGTAGCTGGCCAAAGGGCCTTGGCAGGCCATGTACAGTCCTTCTCCTGTTCTGTGCTATATGATATTTTGTTGGGGCATTTTAAAGATGCTTGTTCCTTCATAAATTCCTCCGAGGCATTCGGAAGATCAGAACTGTATAGCAGTGCGTTGGATAAAGAAAAAGGAATAGCTAACCGGGTGCAGGCGGTAAGATACAGGAGTATGAAACCCCAAGATCCCCCCTTTTATTCTCCTGCCTTATCTAGAATTCAGATGCTTCTTCCTTTCATTCCTACTCCTGTTGTTTAAATGGACCTTGCAAGCCGTCCTATGTGGCACTCAAGTAAAGGAGGACAACACCTGGAAGTGAGGATTCTAAATGCCGAGAGACCGTTCTCTCATATGGATGAACAGTGCAAACCAATAGAGGAATAACAAAGCAATGTGAATGACAGCTTGGATCAAATTCATAATGACCTGGTTTGTATAGGCCAGGTGTTATGTAGATTGGAGCTTGTTCTTGTGCATCATTTGAGCAACCCTGCTGTTCAACTGCTAGTTCCAAGAAAGCTGGGCACCAAGCCACTTGCTTAAGCAGGTCCTATCCTCAACCAGACAGACAAGGGATGCTCCCCATTTCCCCCATGCCCTATGGGAAAAGCATGCCTGCTGCTGTATCTTCAGTTGTTTTAAAGAGCTTCAAGACAACTGGCACTCTGAATCACACCAAAGAACAGAAGCCTGCATTCAGTACTATGTGTTTAACAAACACTTATTTGTAATGATGCCTTTTCCTTCCCTTTGAAAATAATAATGAATGAGGAAAATCCTTACTAATTTTTTGAAGTCATGGGAGTGGCTTATTACAAGTAGCAGCTCAAGTTTTGTTATTTCTAAGACTTTTTTTCTGGATGCAATGAATTATATGCAGACGTCATAGAAAAGCTGAAACTAGTGCTTCTCAGGTGTTTGGCTGGTTCCTGAAATATTTGCTTTAATTATTTCCTGCTGGGTGTTTATTCTGTAGAGCTTCAGGAGGATTAATGTTTTGTTAAAAACCCAAGAAAGTAATAAATAGCAACACCAATAACAAAGAAAACATCAAGGTATTCCTGGGTACCCCCGAGATCAAGGTTAAAGAAAATATTTTTTTCATGAGTATTCAACACTTGTCTGTAATAACTGGTGAAACTAATGATAAATTTGGAAATGGCAAGTGGAGACGTAGAATTCCTGTTCCACCTGTTTGGTGAAGGTTTATTTATTTATTTATTTATTTTTCATATTTATATCCCGCCCTCCCCAGGTTGCATAATAGATGCGACGCTTTATTGTCTGGGATGCCAACTTTCATCTAATTGTGTTTATCCCCAGTTTCTGTTCAATTTTTATAGCACTTCACAATCCATTTCATTGGGGGGGGGGATTATTTTTTTTAATATTCCTGTGGAAAACAAATTCTTATCAGACCATAATTGAATTTATTTCTAAACTATATGGCGTAATCCAGTCAAAGTTTAGCACTTTGAAGTAACAATTACTTCAGTGCGAGAGAGTTAAGGGTATGCTTGATTTTGAGCTGAATGTTCATCTTTGTGGCTTCTGTGCAGTCCCACATGTGACTGTGCTTCTGCAGGCTGGCCACAGAGAGGAGCTAGCAAGTGATTTTGAAAAGTTTCTAGAATTTGAGAAGTTTCTAGACTTCCAGAAAGCTTTTGATAAAATTCCTCATCAAAGGCTCCTAAGTAAGCTCAAAAATCATGGGATAAAAGTCCTTTTATGGATCAAAAACTGGCTAATTAATAGAAAACAGAGAGTGAGTATAAATGGGCAATTTTCTCAGTGGAGGGTGGTAAGCAGTGGGGTACCACAGGGATCAGTACTTGGTCCACTGCTTTTTAACTTGTTCATTAATTATTTGGAGTTGGGAGTAAGCGGTGAAGTGGCTAAATTTGCGGATGATACAAAGTTGTTCAGGGTGGTGAAAACCAGGGAGGATTGTGAGGCACTCTAAAGGGATCTGTCAAGGATGGGCAAGTGGGTGTCAACATGGCAAATGGGGTTCAATGTGGCCAAGTGCAAGGTGATGCACATTGGAGCCAAAAATCCTAAATATAAATACACATTGATGGGGTCTGAACTGGCAAAGACTGAACAAGAGAGAGATCTTGGAGTTGTAGTAGATAACTCACTGAAAATGTCAAGACAGTGTGTGACTGCAATAAAAAAAGGCCAATGTAATGCTAGGGATTATTAGGAAGGGTATTGAAAACAGATCAGCCAATATCATAATGCCCCTATATAAATCAATGGTGTGACCTCATTTGGAATACTGTGTGCAGTTCTGGTCACCACACTTTAAAAATGATATTATAGCTTTGGAAAAAGTGCAGAAAAGGGCAACTCGAATGATAAAAGGGTTGGAACACTTTCCCTATGAGGAAAGGTTAAAGCGCTTAGGGCTCTTTAGCTTTGAGAAACGACGACTGAGGGATGACATGATTGAGGTTTATAAGATTATGCATGGGATAGAGCAGGTAGAGAAAGAGGTACTTTTCTCCCTTTCTCACAATACAAGAACTCGTGGGCACTCAAAGAAATTGCTGAGCGGTCGGGTTAGAACGGATAAAAGGAACTACTTCTTCACCCAAAGAGTGATTCACACATGGAATTCACTGCCCCAGGAAGTGGTGGCGGCTACAAGCATGGACGGCTTCAAAAGGGAATTAGATAAGCATATGGAGCAGAGGTCCATCAGTGGCTATTAGCCGCAAGGGTCTCTGGGGCAAGTGATGCTCTGTCTTCTTGGTGCTTGGGGGGGTCAACAGTGGGAGGGCTTCTAATGTACTGGCCCCACTGGTGGACCTCCTGATGGCACCTGGTATTTTTGGCCACTGTGTGACAGAGTGTTGGACTGGATGAGCCTTTGGCCTGATCCAACATTGGCATCTCTTATGTTCTCATGAATCCCAGGAGGGATTCTAAGGACTTCCCCTCCAACGTGCCTGTACATTATTCTGCCCAAATGGTCACTTGGCCTGTGGGAAGCAGTCCTCCCTCAGTTCTCTGCTTGCTGCTGTAAGTGGAGGACAGCTTTCAACAAGCTGAACATACAACATCCCTGACTGAATGAATGAATAAAAATCACCTCAAGATTGTGGTGAGATCGCAATTTTCAAGAAATGTGCATACTGTGGTGCCAATATGGCACAGAATGATGAACACAAATTATTCTTATTGTGCCTCAGAGAAGATCATAAAATGGCCTCAGGACCAGCTTGCTGACTCTTAACCCCCAAGGCCAGGGATGGATGAGCTTTCTGTTAAAGGTGGCTTTATGGGAAAAGGCATTTGGAGCCACTTAACCCACTGCAGAAAAGGGCGTGGGTCTGAGGCAGCAACGAGGGTCCCTGTCAGGTCTCACGAAGTCAACGGAGTCACTCTTGTAGAAAGGATAACTTTATTTGACAGACATGAGTCACTGAACAGATTCTCTGTTCAGAATAACCAGGGACCACAGAGCAGACAAGCATAAAGCACATTCAAAATGGTTACAGCCAATGATTATAATTCCCGCTCGAGCCAAAAGCCTCTTTTGCGCGGCTATTTTCCTGGGAACCAAACGGCCAGGTTATTATTACTACAAAGCCTTTCTCACAGTTTCCCCTCATTAAAAGTGAAGCACAGAATACTCCACTCCTACACCTGTGACCTTGGGATAGATAACCAAGCAGTAAATAACTTCTTGCTAGCAGGCAGCGTCTAGGCATGCGCATGGGTACATAAGCGCTGATCCCCGTGGGGGGGGGGAAGACTACGTCGCCTGCACAATATATCAGAGCATACACAGAATACACAGAACAGAATAAGATCAGGAACCTAAAAGACCATTTGGCAGCTTGCTGACAGTCCCTTTAGTGAGCTCTGTACTGACCCCAAGGATCTGTCCTGGGACCTGTTTTGTTTAATATCTTTATCAATTATTTGGATGAAGGAATAAAGGGAATGCTTATTAAATTTGCAGATGATACCAAATTGGGAGGGGTAGCAAAAAACAGGAGAAGATAGAGTCAGGATAAAGGATGATCTTGACAGGCTGAAAAACTGGGCTAAAACACATAAAATGAATTTCATTGGGGATAAATGTAAAGTTCTGCATTTAGGTAGGAAAACTCAAATGCACAGTCCCATGTGTGCCTGCACAGAGGACCACTCAATGAACAGTGGTTACAGGTAAATGCAACCCATTTTTCTCCCCGGTCAAAACTGGGTTTTATTTGCAAGAGCAGGTCTCCCTGAGAGGATAGGATCACCTTTCATGGTGAAATGCTCTTGCCAAGAAAAGGAAACATGCTGTGAACTATTATATATGGTTGTGGACTGCTTTTCTAGAAGCAGCATGTAACATTGTGATGACTTGGCTCTTCTAGAGAAAGAAGCTACTTTTAAGAGAAGCACACCATCTAACCCTTTCCTTCGTGTCAAGAGAAAGGCTCTTCCTTCCCATATCAATGGAGTTCACTTCATTTAAGAGAATGAAATGTAACAGTAGGCAGAGCCCAATCAAATCTTCTTTGTCTGCTGCCAAGATAGGGGAGGGGAATTTCGCACTTCATGTTGCTGGGGGTTGCTTCTTTTTAAAAGTGCCATCCATCCTCTCTCATGGCAATAGATGAGGTGGGTGAGTGGGTCATTTGAGGAGGCAATTCTCACAACAGAACCATGCACAGAGCATGATCTACCCCTTCTTTTCCAAGAGGGCTTGGGTTGTGCTCTGTATAGCAATACAGGTAAAGTTAATACTTTTGTTGTCACTAGGAGGACATGCAGAAATCTATCTATAAAAGGGTGTCCTTTTCTGAGGAGGGGCAAGAATTGTTTTTTTCCCCCATTTCACTTCAGTCCTGATTTTCCTATTGCAATCAGATTCGGATGGGTGGCCATGTTGGTCTGAAGCAATCAAACAAAATTTGAGTCCAGTGGCACCTTTAAGACCAACGAAGTTTAATTCTGGGAATAAGCTGTCATACGCATGCACCTGAAGAAGTGTGCATGCACATGAAAGCTTAAAGATGCCACTGGACTCAAACTTTGTTCTATCACAATCAGTGAGAGTTCAAGTAGATTAATTTTGCCTGGACCATGACTGTTGTCGGTTTCCAGCCTTAGACTTCAAATACATTTATTTATCTATTGTTAATTAACATTTACCTTTTCTACAGATCAAGATAACTTACAAATGTAGTTACTTAAAATATAAAATACAATAAAATCACAAATAACCCTCTGCCCCTTAAAATAACGTCTTTATAAAACAATTTATAAAAGGTTTCAGCAAAAATCAATTGCACCGGAAAGCCATTGACTCAACAATGCCAAACACATTTATTTGGAGCTGGAAATCTTTTGATTTCAGTGGAGAATCCATCCAGACAGGCCCATAGACAGGATTTTGGGGATTATGGGGGCAATTTTTTTTCTGGTGGGGCTGAAGTTCTCAGTGCAGAAACAACAGCCAGAATTCTGAGAATTATGACCCAGCTACTGTGGAATCAAGCCTTTTAAAATCAAAGCATAGAGGCGTCTGCAAATCTTAGCCCCAGAGTGTGACAATAGCAGGCTGAGAAAGGGAGAATAATTTTTTTGGTTAATGGTAGGCATGGCACTGGAAATACTTACCTTGGTTTGGCCAGTAAACTCACTCACTCATAAAACTTTATTTACAAAAACAAAGGACAAACAACATATAGATAGGGGGGAAATGTATACAGTTCAGCAAGGAATGCAAACCAAAACAAAACCCTAGCTGGATCACAACTTTTCCTATCAGGCGCATCGCTCTGGCATCTCAACTGGAGTTCCTGATGAGCAGAGTCTCTGGAAGCATAGCAGCAGGGTCGAAGTTGAAGAGTACTTCCAGACAGTCTCTTCCCTCTCTTTGAATCTTCTCAAGCTGTCTATTCTACTTACTTAACCATTTAGCCAACAGAAAGCTGTTAGCAGGATATATCTCTAAATTGCAAGTTGTCAAGCACTTTAGGTGACAGTTCTCAGCTGCTGCAAGTTAATAACTTCTGCCAGCCTAAACAACAATTCTGATAACGAGCCGGCAGGTGGAGGTGATGACTTCTATAGTCAAGAAAGCAGAAAAACTCTCTTAAAGAAGACCAGTTTCTTGTCACAGAGTTAGAAGAGATCCTTGTGGTCACCTACTCCAACCCCCTTGCTCAGTGCAGGAATTAGTCAACTACAGCACCACACTCTGCTTAAAAGAGCACATGCCATTTAAAAATGTTTTAAAATGATTGAAAAAAGCATTTACAGGATAAATTATTGTGGGGCTGTGCTTTTAAGGAAGGAGACAGAGCCCCCCAAAGCCCCACCATAGCTATGGGCCTGCATCCAGATAAAGCTGGTTAGGACACAGCCTTAAAAAGCACATGGGTGGATGATTCACATACTGCAACCACAGCTATGCTCCTCACCCAATTTCTCCTATGCTAACTGCCCCAATAACTTCAAACCTCAAAGGACATCCATTCTGAAGGCCCATCTCCGGGTGCCCACTGTTGCATTAAAGGACTCATGAAAAAGTGGCTTGTGGGGGGTTTTTTGGCTGACTAGTTGTTCCACTCATTGTCAGAGGCTTATTTTTGGATCAACTCTCCAGTGCCAGTTCAGGAGACACAAAAAGGAAAAAGAAGAACTTCCCTCTCATCCCCAGGGATGGTCGCTTCACAGCATCAATGCTAATGAACAGAGAGCAGCAATGGGAAGCCTATGTCTCCTCTGCTCCGTCAATGCCAGAGATTCACAGGGGCCCCTCTGAGTGTTGTCATGTGCAATTAGAAGAGCAGAGGAGATAGGCAGGAAGTCATTCATCCATGGTTTACACAGCATATTATCTTTCTGCCTGGCAGGTTGAGCACAGATTGATTAACAAAACATTCAGTTTAATAATATTCCTACCGAGGGGCAAGTTATGAAGGGGGTGGGGGAGAGAGAGAGACAGAAAGAAGAGAAAGGGAAGAACAGTAAAAATAGGATGAGATAATGAGGGAGCACAAAAGGGAAAAGCAGCACCTCATTTTGTGGCAGTAACAACGTGCCTGGATAGGATAGGTCAGCAGATCCCCCAGAGTGTGTGAAAAATGCAGATATACAGAATATTTAGCCAGACTATTACTAGCGATGGTAGATCAGATAAAGGCAGGAAGTGCATTCTGCGGAGACTGTTCCCTTTCCAATCAGGGTCCTCATTATCGGCAGGTTCCATACTGGGTACCAAATAGGCTCACGCTTATCCTAAATATCAGACAAAGTCAGATTAGTGCATAAAGCTCTTTTTAATTTTTTTGCCAGGGGTGTGCATGTAAATAGAACATTTATTCCATGAGCCCATCACAGCTTCTTTACATGAGGAAGGAGAGGGAGACTGAGAGGCAAACGCTTTGGAGACGAGTCCTGAGACTCTTTTCCATTAGGCATTTCCCCAGAAGTTAAACCTGCAAAGTATCTCTTAAAGCTTCTGCATTTGTTAATCCAGAAAATACAATGCCTATTTGCATGGGGGGAGAATGCATTATTTCTTCATTTCTTTTTGCGACAGGAGGAAAAAGTATTTCACACATCAAATTGTATTGGGATCAGTGTTCCCTCTAAGCTGAGTTAGTGTGAGCTAGCTCATAGTTTTTCAGCCTCCGGCTCACACATTTTTGCCTTAGCTCAGGAAGGGATGGCTCCAGAGCAAACTGATTTATACAGTAGACAAATTGCTCGCTCACAACTTTAATGCCAGTAGCTCACAAAGTAGAATTTTTGCTCACAGGACTCCACAGCTTAGAGGGAACATCGATTGGGATTCAAGCCTTGTAGCAACCCATTTGCTACTGGACTTTCCCTGGTGTCTTTTAACTCCGCTTCTACGGCAGAGCAAAACGGGTTGCCGATGGGTGCGTGGTGCTTCCCAGATGTTTATGTCTGATCACACCCTTTAAATCCATCCAGCGTTCACGCCTATGGCATGGCTGATTGTGCGTGTGATCGTGACCATAGATGGTCTTCCATTGGCGTTTTTCTGCTGTTTTCTACTATCACACGCTAGGGATCCCTGTTTTGTCTGCTACATCCATTTGTATTTAGCAACTTTATATGTTATGTCCTGGTTCTTGTCAGAGAGCATTATGGAAAGAAGTATAGCTCTATGTCTCCCCCGGGTAAGCGAAAAAGATGGGCATTATGTAAGACTTCATGTATCTGATTATACATCTTACAGTCGAAGATACCGTGTTCTGGTGTTTCTGTTTTCCCATCACCGCAGGGGCATAGTTGTTCTTCTATTGGAATTTTTTTGTATCTTCCTTCAAGGACTGTGAGGGTACGGCATCCCAACACATCAATGAAAAAGTTCTCCTGTGTCCATAATTTGCTAAATTGTAAAGATAATACATTGGTGTTATCCTGCTCATAGAACTTGAATCGAACAGGAACTTTTAAATTCTGTTTATATCATGTTGTCTCTCAACGTCAAGTATTCTGTTTCACTACCATTTTGGCTTGGTTAGAGCTTATACTTAACAATAGTTGTTGTGATAAGACATATGAAGCTAATTTCCTACTCAACAGTTTAGCCCAGGGCGGAATACAAGTATTGAGTAATATTAAATTAATAAGACCTTTAGGGAAGAAAATTAACTTTAACCAGTATGATATTGCTGCAATCTATAATCTGGCCTTCACGGTTACCAAACTTGCATCCAGTTGAATTGCAGCATTTGTGACACTGGAAGGAACTGGAAGATTTCTCTCAGAAATTTTGATTGTGTTATCTCCATCAGATTACAATTGGACTTCATACTAAACAGGGCTCCATATATAGTTGGGCTAACGGTTTTGCAGTAAATAATCTGAGAGCAACTGTCAAACATTTAGCACCTTTTGTCCAGAAGAATTTTTGATTTGCTCCAGCAGCCCTTTGGGCACTCGAGGTGACATGGGTAATATGGGCATTGCTTGATCCTGTCGCCTGGAAAACCATGCCCAAATACTTAAAGCAATGAATGCTCTATGCTGACTGAATTCAAATTACAGGAGTAAACCTTAGGGTGAGGGTTAGGAAGAGGGCTGCAAGATGAGAGGTGTTGTTAACAATGCTCTGCGAGTTTTCTTTTTAAAATGTATTCTAACATTCTGACTCCCACTGCTCTTGTATACAAGGACAGAGCTGGAATGAGATAGTGATTGGTAGTCTTGGACTCTGTCTTGGAGCTTATTTGTGTGTCTACATGTTTGGGAAGACTAGCTCCGTACCGGGGGGGGAGGCTGGCTGGCCCGAAGAAGCCAAAAATAAGCGGACTTTGGTCCTGTCCATATGAGGCCTTTTGGGCCGGGAGCGAGACAGAACGGGGGCGGAGCAAACGGGCACGATCCCACTGCAACATCTGGGAATCGTTGCCTGCCCGTCCCTGTTCCGTCCCAAACGGCGATACCGCGCTGTAAAAAAGAACCACTTACCTAGGTGGTTGTATCCGATGGGAGGGGGAGGCTGCCAAACTGCGCATGCTCGAGCATGCGCAGTTTGGCAGCCTCCCCCTCCCATCGGACTTTCCTCCCTGGCATCTGATCGTGCTGGGGAGCGATGCGCCACAGCTGAGGGGATCCGTGGGATCCCGCCGCGGCATCTCAAGTTCAGTGTGGCTCTGCTTAGCCGCGTTTCAGCCGTCCCGTGTGGCAGCAGCCTTTATTACTAACTTTAACTCTAACTCCCCAATACATATGGAGAACTGTGAGCCTGAGTGACTGAAGATTAACGGGTCACGGCTGAAGTGTGGATAGAGATAAGAAAATAGAGAAAACTTGCCCTAATTGGGGACAGGTAGGAAACTGTCTGTAAAACAACTGCTCCCCCCCCCCGCTCCGTCTCCCTCCCTTGCTCTGACAATTCAATTTAATCAAGAGAACACCTGATCTTTATTCAGGTGACAATGTAACACATCCTCACCTTTGAAACTGTATTTATAGCAACAGTAGAAATACCCAAAGCAGAGAAGAAATCCTATGATGTGCCACCCTTTCCTAAAACCCGCTTCTCAACACGCTACTCAGAAGAGTAAGGTGTATGAGACAAAGAAAGCTATGAACATTAAAGGTGTCAGTCTGATCAACTCTCCAGATCCCTACCCGAAGAACTTATTTTCCATGTGGTGAGGTAACACAAAGCAAGGAGATCTCTAGTCACATGTAGAAGTCAAAGACCTTCCCTCACCACTGGGCTATTAATTACATACATCCAGTCCAGATTAAGGGATGCCAATAGAAGTTGGTAAAAGAAGTATAGAGCAGTATAATGCCCACATTCAACAGTCCTGACAGGGCAAGAATTCTGCCTGCCATGCAAAACAAGAGAAGCCTTCTGGAGAAATTCACAAGCTATTAACCTTTCTTGATTGGAGTCTTGAACATGCAGTTAGAGAAGGAGGCACACATCACTTGTTATCAAGCATAGATTTCCTACTCAAGAATTACTCTGATTTACTTTACTGTGATAAGAGGGAAGAAAGCTCTGTCATTTGAATTATTTCTCTGCAACAGTGGAATCCACTGTCATATAGGTCAGCCACACACCCCATACCTGTCTTATAAACATCACACACATACACAGATACTTGCCATGCCTGTTTAAACTCTATCTCCTGTATGCTTTAATGGCTCATTCATACATGCTAAAATGACACGATATTTATCAAACGATGAACATGGATGCGTGAACCACCCTAAGACCCTCAGAATTCTACATGTGTTTTTGAATACTGTTATGGCGATCTCACCCTCTTCCCCAGGGGTCTTGTTGTAGAAAAAGAGCTGCCGGAGCTCATTAGCATAACTCATTAGCATAACTTATTTGCATATGCCACGCCCCCTGACATCACCGGAAGTGACAGAAGGCCACACCCCCTGACATCACCGGAAGTGTGTCAGAAGGCCCGGCTACTTACCCTCCTGCTTCATCCTCATTCCCAAACGGAATGAGGATCGAAGCAGAGGGCGGGGTAAAGAAGGGGGCGGGGCTTCACCACGTGACCGCCCCGCCCCCTAGAGGTTCTCTTCCGGAGCTCCGTACCTGAGAGCTCCCCCCCGACTAGAGCCCTGCTCTTCCCTATCTCACACACAAGTTTTCCCCTCAGTTTTTCCTTCCTTTCTGTATGGCAGCCTACTCATCGTTTCCCCCTGCCTACCTGCCTGCCTTTGTGTGTGTGTTTGTGTAAAGCATTTGACAGGCTGCAGTCTGTGGCTATCTGGTTGTATTTCATCTGGAGATTCCAATTTATGTCTGCTTTGATTTAACATTTGGATGTAACCCGAGAAATTAATAAATGGTTTTTCATTCTGTCAGTTAGTTCAAAACATTGTTTTAAAATAAAACATGCACACAGGACCCATAAATATAAATGCAGAATGCATACTCACTCTGGAGCTGTCCACGGTTCTGCCAAGATAGTCAAAGTGCTAAAAGCTCAGAGCGACAACATTTCCTCATGTAAAAGATGCAGTAGAAGAATAATGTTGCTGTTATATTGGTGTATTTTCTTGCTTTCCCTGTAACATTATTATATGCTAGCTCTTGAATGTGATTAGTTTACCTGCTTGGAAATTTGTTGCTTTCAAATTCTCTGTCAAAACTAGAAATACCAAAACAATGTCTGACAATGACAACTTGTAAAGAACAATTTTACTTTTATTGTTCTGGAAGATCATGGGTTGTACTCTGCCACTTTACTTAACAATGTGTGTAGCCTGCCTACATTATAAGAACCATCCCTCTGGGAAAAGAGCTATGATCAAAAGCTTCTTAAACTACAAGGATTTTCTTTCACTTAAACTTTGCATATTTTTGGGATTTCAGTATTCTGGGCACAACCCATTCAGCACCTGTTAGAATGATGACCAGTTTTTGATGGAATTGTTTTCTCTCTAAACACAATGGGGGGAAATCCAGTGTCAAGTCCTTTTGTACAAATTCCATTAAAATGAATGACAAGATCCAAATCATTTTGATGGCTGTTGCAGAACATTTTTCTACTGGATTGGGTCCAGGATGAAGACTCCTTTTGTAATTCTAAAACCAACATATGCTGAAGCCACTATTCTGTTCCTTGCAGTCTTGATTTTCTAAGTACTATAGTCCAATCATCTGATGTATTTACTAAGCAAATTGGGCTTTCCTTGTGTAACAGCACCAGTGAAATAATTTTAGGCAAAATTGCTTTTTTTTCTTGAGGATATAACCAACTGCTGGCAAAGTTTGTT